>NC_064639.1:753066935-753367649 GCF_023864345.2 Schistocerca serialis cubense | reverse complement strand
GCAAACATTAGGGTTACACCCCACTGGGAGCCGAACAGAACATTGGTTCGGTGTGGGGCGGGGGTGGGGTTAGTGAACTGCTGTAGCCCGTTGTGGAGTTATGTACCACTGAGGGTACGGTGTCTGTCGTTTCTAGGTTCAAATGGCTCTGAGCTCTATGGGACTTAACTTTTGAGGTCACAGTCCCCTAGAACTTAGAACTGCTAAAACCTAACTAACCGAAGGACATCACATACATCCATGCCCGAGGCAGGATTCGAACCTGCGACCGTAGCGGTCGCGCGGTTCCAGACTGTAGCACCTAGAACCGCTCGGCCACTCCTGCCGCCCGTTTCTAGGTCCACAGTTCAGTATATACATACATCGCTTACACAAGTTAGTGCATTGGCGGAGCTGTCATTTGCATTTGTGCCTAGGTGACTTATGTGAAAAGGTTTCAGACGTGATTATGGCCGCACGGAGAAAATTAACAGACTCTGAACGAGGAATGGTATCTGGGGGTAGACGCAAGGGACATTCCGTTTCGGAAATCGTTAAGGAAATCAACATTCCCAGTTCAGCAGAGTAAAGATTCTGCCGATAGTACCAAATTTCAGCCATCATGACTCATCACGGAAAACGCAGTGGCCATCATCCTTCACTTACCGACCGAGAGCAGCGGCGTTAGCTAAAATAAAAGCAACCCTGCTTGAAATAACTGCAAAAATAAAACTGAGACGTGTGGCTAACTTATCCGTTAGGAGAGTGCACCGGAATTTGGCGTTAATAGATTAAGGTGGTAGACGATCGATGCGAGTACCTTCGTTAACAGCACGACATGGCTTGCAGCGCTTCTGCTGGGCTAGTGAGAATGTAGGTCGGACCTTCTTGAAAACCGTGCCCTGGTCGTATGAGTATCGATTTCAGTTGGTAAGAGCTCACTGGAGGGTTCAAACGTGGCTCCGACCCTACGAAGCCATGGACCCAAGTTGTCAACAAGGCACTGTGCCAGATGGTGGTGGCTCCATAATGGTGTTGGCTGTGATTACATGGAATAAACTGGATCCTCTGGTCCAACTGAGCCGATCAGGGATACAAAATGGTTGGAGAGCATTTGCAGCCATTCATGCTCCCAAGCAACGATGGAATTTTTATGGATGACATCGGTCACAATTGTTCGAGATTTGTTTGGAGAACATTCTGGAAAATCTGAGCGATGATTTGGCCACCCAGATCCTGCGACTTAAATGCCATTGCACATTTGCGGCATGTAATCTAAAGGTCAGCTCGTGCACAAAATCCTGCACCGGCAAAACTTCACCGATTATGGAGAGGCTCAATATTTCACAGGGGACTTTCTACGACTTGTTGAGTACAGCTGCTGCACAACGCCGGACTATGCGAGATCAACATATTAGGGCGTACGATTTCTGTCACCTCAGTGTATAGGTCATTGTAGATCCCAATTTATTCGCACGTGGGTCTGGCGACTTCAACGAATTCTTCAACTGTTACCTGGTATCCAACTATCCTACATCGATAAAAACTCATGATGCATTAAGAACTTTTGACTTCTTTTCATGGACAGAGGCCGTGAGGGATTAGCCGAGCGATCTAAGGCGTTGCAGTCATAGACTGTGCGGCTGGTCCCGGCGGAGGTTCGAGTCCTCCCTCGGGCATGGGTGTGTGTTTGTCCTTAGGATAATTTAGGTTAAGTAGCGTGTAAGCTTAGGGACTGAAGACCTTAGCAGTTAAGTCCCATAAGATTTCACACACATTTGAACATGGACAGAGCTGTTGCTTCCAATTCCGTCGGATCTAAGGCCTCTTGTAGCTGCTCGCGAAATTTTGGTTTCGCTTTACGATAGTAACACGTCCCCGCCATTATTTGTTCAGTATATTGTGACATGTCTTGTCCTAGAATTGTTTTCCTGTACAGAAACCGCTGTGCCCGCCAGTATTGCAGAAGTTATTCCCTGATGTCTTAACATATGTAGGTCTTTTATGACCTCATCGCTCCTTTAAGTTAGTATTTTCCAAATATTTCTTTTCTCGATAATTCCACCTAGAGTAGCATAATTTGCAACATCCTCTTGTAATATCATACTGAAAACGCTTCGATTTACTTTTCCACTCCTTCATTCACTTTCATAAAATCTTGTATTCGAAACGTACGACCTGACAATATTCATAAGTTATGATGTATGTCTGATATTAATAGACATTTTTAGCGAGGAGAACCCTATTTGTTGGTCTACTCCGTTTCTTATATCCTCCTTGCATTCATCTCTCATTTCGGAAAGTAACAGTACTCTTTTAGTTCGTCTACTCCATGGTACATATACTGAACAGCCAAAAAAACTGGTACACCAGCCTAATATTGTGTAAGGCCCCGCAAACACGCAGAAATGCCGCAACACGACGTGGCATGGACTCTACTAATGTATGATGTAGTACTGTAGGGAACTGACACCATAAAGCCGTAAGGGTAAGAGTGGATGGAATCTCTTGTGAGCAGCATGTTGATTGACATTCCAGATATGCTGAGTAATGTCATGTCTGGAGAGATTAGTAGCCAGCGGAAGTGTTTAAACTCAGAAGACTGTTCCTGGGACCACTCTGTAGAAATTCTGGACGTGTGGGATGTCGCATTGTCCTGCTGGCATTGCCCAAGTCCATCGAAATGCCCAAAGGACATGAATGGATGCAGGTGATCAAACAGGTCGCTTACGAACGTGTCATCCGTCAGAGTCGTATCTAGCCGTATCAGCGGTCCCATATCACTGCAGACGCCTCACCCCATTACAGAGCCTTCAGCAGCTTGAACAGTCTCCCGCTGACTTGCAGGGTCCATGGATTCATGAAGTTGTTTCCGTACCCGTACACGTCAATCCACTCGATACATTATGAAACGAGACTCGTCCGACCTGGCAACATGTTTCCAGTCATCAACAGTCCAATGCAGGCCACTGTGGCCGAGCAGTTCTAGGCGCTTCAGTCTGGAACCGCGTGACCGCTACGGTCGCAGGTTCGAATCCTGCCTCGGGCATGGATGTGTGTGATGTCGTTAGGTTAGTTAGGTTTAAGTAGTTCTAAGTTCTATATGACTGATGACCTCAGATGTTAAGTCCCCCGTTTGAACAGTCCAATGTCAGTGTAGACGGGGCAAGGCGAGACGTAAAGCTAAAAGTTGTTTCTTGAAAGAAACTTTAAGATTTATAAATCAAAATAGAAATACGCAGATAATCCCCTTATAATAAAATTACTACACCGCCAAATAGAGGAGGTGTGCAAGGCCCGCAAGAGAAATAACATGATAAAATTGATGTTAAATATTAGGTCCTGATTGGTACAAATAGTCAATGAGAACCTTCATGAAATCAACAGATCTTAGATCTCCTGGCGGTTGACCAGTTCAAAAACCAACAGTGCATACAACGAATAAGATTAAGAAACATTCAATTGGCCGAACCACACTTGCCTAAACACACTTAAGTAAATAAAGCTAGTGATTACTCAATTGACGAATTAGCCAGTTAACACTGCAACGATTGTCATGAGCTAGAATTTAAAAAAAGTAAACAGACAGCTGCAGTAGGCGCAAAATGATTAAGACACAAATAAATACATCGAAATGCTATAAAAACCTTTCTCGAAATGGCATAGTGGGCTTGGAAAGATTAAATGGTGCAGGAGCACATGCACCCGGCTTGGCGTGCGGTCGTTCACCCACGTCCCACCAAAATAAACACGGCTGATAATCTAATTAACAGAGAAATACAGAATTTTGTACAGGAATTGGGCCAGACGTCTACTATAGACGCACGGCAGTCAAAATTAGAGCAACAAGAACAACAAGTAAACAATTTTTCAGTGGCTAAACGGAGTCAAATCAATGAAACATGTAAGACGGCCAAAATCTGAACACAGTTCCAAATACAGTTACCGAGCGGTAAGTTCGACTGCTCACCACAAAATGTACCAAACTCGCACCAAGTGGGCAAGGGGTAATCAAGTAACCGCCGCGCGGAGCCAAGCACTAAACCACAGGCTAACGCTTTCGGCTGGCTAACGAACCCTTGACTAACATTGGATGGAAAATAACCTCTTGAATAACATTACAGCCACGTATAACACAGCAGTAACAAAAGAGAAATAGAGGCCTCACTGAGAGAGACATTAAAAGATGCCCCACCCTTACAAACAATAAAGAACACAAACTTGGTAATATGAACACCTAATAGGACAATAAATGAAATTGTCCTCTCCAGTAATATTACACGCTGGGCACGGCACAGAAATAAACCCACTTAATATACAGAGCAAAATATCTCACGAAATAAGCATCAAAGGAAAAAACTACAATGAACGAAACTCGTCTAGCTTGAAGGGGGAAACCAGATGGCGCTATGGTTGACCCGCTAGATGGCGCTGCCATAGGTCAAACGGGTATCAACTGCGTTTTTTTTTTAAATAGGAACCTCCATTTTTTATTACATATTCGTTTAGTATGTAAAGAAAGATGAATGTTTTAGTAGGACCACTTTTATCGCTTTATGATACATCGCGCTGTATTAGTCACAAACATATGGCTCACAGTTTTAGACGAACAGTTGGTAACAGGTAGGTTTTTTAAATTAAAATACAGAGCGTAGGTACGTTTGAACATTTTATTTCGGTTGTTCCAATGTGATACATGTACCTTTGTGAATTTATCATTTCTGAGAACGCATGCTGTTACAGCGTGATTACCTGTAAATACCACATTAATGCAATAAATGCTCAAAATGATGTCTGTCAACCTCAATGCATTTGGCGCAATTATAGCTATGGTCACTGTCGATGTTCGGCTCACTGGCATCCGGCACATCAAATCTGAAGGTACAACGATCTAAGAAGGACAGCGTAAAGTCGACACACAACTTCAACACGGCGGCGGTCCGCCGGCCGTCTCCAAATCCAGTCGTCGCTGAAGCACAGATCAAGCTCCTTCCCGCGGAAAGCGCTCCACAAGTCCAAAGGTTTGCAGTTGGTCGCAGCCGAGGTAAAAATGGTTCGCAATCCAGGCACTCGCCCGAGTGTCTCTTCCTGATATCGCTGGTAAGCTCACAAAATGTGACTGTCATCTGTCGAACGTCTACTAGCCATCAACTGTCGGCACACTACTAACCTAGCCGCCAGGTTCCAACTCGGCTGCCTCACTCCGAGCAAACTGTTTCACTTTCCCGGTCTTATTGTCACTTTCCTAGCGCCTCCGATACCCGCACGAAACACGCCTTCCTAAGCCACTCTACCAGGAACTCGGTGCGACCTAACGATAACGCAACGTTTCAGTGAACATATGCAAAAGCAAGGTGATGGTCTTCCACAGATTATTAAGTAATAAAGGTCCAGAATAGCCTATCTGTGAAAAAGAAACTATATATCCTATTATGACTCATTATTTAATACCTGTCATGTTCACACAAGTAGTATATGTAATTTGCAAAGAATTCACGCATGAAAAAGGAAACGAAATCATAAACAAATACCCGCAAGGAATCTTATGCACAGTGGGTCGTACAGCACGAGCGCACTGCACGGAAAAGCTAGTGGAATTAAAATGAAGGGTATCATCTCTGCCTCACGGAATGGCCGCGTGGTCTCGGGCGCCTTGTAACGGCTCGCGCTGCTGCCTCCTTCGGAGGTTCGAGTCCTCCCTCGGGCATGGGTATGTGTGTTGTCTTTAGCGTAAGTCTGCTTAAGTTAAAGTAGTGTGTCAGGCTAGGGACCGATGACCTCAGCAGTTTGGTCCCTGAGTACCTTACCACAAATTTCCAAAATATCATCTGTAATAATATTGGTAAAAAGCTTTTCATATTCCAGGGGTACTCAAAAACAATTTCATAGGTCATCACATTACAACGAAGTTTAATTAAGTATGCAAACGAGTTAACACGGTCGGCCGGAGTGGCCGAGTGGTTCTAGGCGCTACAGTTTGGAACCGCGCGACCGCTTCGGTCGCAGGTTCGAATCCTGCCTCGGACATGGATGTGTGTGATGTCCTTAGGTTGGTTAGGTTTAAGTAGTTCTAAGTTCTAGGGGACTGATGACCTCAGATGTTAAGTACCATAGTGCTCAGAGCCATTAGAACCATTTTTCTTTTTTGAGTTAACACGAACCATTTGGCACTGCACGACGACTCATTCGAAGAAAACATACCGGCACGATTCACTGACCTGTAGTCCATTCGCGAGTCTAGAAAAGAAGTACTGATGAAATTATTGCAACAGTGCTGTGTAAAAATAGGCGTCTCCATTCAGTTCTCTCAGAATCAACAACACTTACCCCACGGCAACGCCTTATCTAGTGAAGCAGCGCACACCAGCTGAAAAGTCGGTGCCACAGTCCGAAGTCATCGTCGGCACCCCTCGGGATCTGCTGGACGAATGCTCGCGCCAGAATGTGGAAGTCGACTTTCCCCGGATTCTGCTAGCAAAACTGGAGTTCTGTCCCAGTCGGAGCCTTACATCAGAATGTTCTTCCTGCTTCGTCTTTGTGGTCTCCTTAGCCGCTCCGTAAGAAAAATGCGTAGGCTTGTCTTACCCAATGAAACTCGTGTAACTATTGGTCTGCCAATAAGAGTAGAGAGAATCAACGCCTCGACACTGTCCTCATGAAAATCTTGACAATGGCCAACGGTATGTTACTACACATAAAGCAAAAACTGGTCTTTATATAAAATTACTTGTCTGTTTATCGCGACGTATCAGCATTCCGAGGTTTTCAAATTTCACCACTCAGACATTTTTGACAAAATAGGCATTGCACGGTCGTTCGTTTAGTGTAGTCTCTCCCACACTAGGAAGACATCATGAGGAATGGTGGGAGAAAATCTGTTAGGAGACACAAACGTCACCTCTCATTCAAAGATTGCGTGCTCAAAGATTGACCGAGTACATGTCTTCTACAAAGAAGGAAAAACTTGCTTGCAATGAAAACCGCTGCATCTTTCAGTCTCGACACACTGATACATAAACTAAACTCAGATTTGCCACTGTCAGGGGCAGAGCCGTGTCTCAGGTTGGCTGACGAAATTGGCACCGAACACCACTCCACCTGGGTGAAGAATTTGTTCCCGGCTCTCATCCATCCATCAGGACTGAAGTCTAAGCTAACAGCCTACAGTGAGAAGACCGTCTGACGACGACTAGGCTAGTGTTGCCTGGCCGTGGCCTTTCATATTTCATGCGGGATATCAGTGTACTTCAGTTGTCGTGCTCCACGAGTTGTTGTTGTTGTGGTCTTCAGTCCTGAGATTGGTTTGATGCAGCTCTCCATGCTACTCTATCATGTGCAAGGTTCTTCATTTCCCAGTACCTACTGCAGCCTACATCCTTCTGAGTCTGCTTAGTGTATTCATTTTTACCCTCCACGCTGCCCTCCAATACTAAATTGGTGATTCCTTGATGCCTCAGAACATGTCCTACCATCCGATCCCTTCTTCTAGTTAAGTTTTGCCACAAACTCCTCCCCAATTCTATTAAATACCTCCTCATTAGTTATGTGATGTACCCATCTAATCTTCAGGCCCCACGAGAAGAAGTTATTTTACCTAGACGTCAGCCGGGGTTAAGACGGGGCCATTTCAAGTTTCACGTCAACAGTATTTATTTAATTAAAGAGTGGAAATTGGTTCTTAGAGTAATATAATTTGCTTCACGGGAGATGGAACTAAATTACAGTCGGAAGGTGGGATGAGGGAGATATTATCTACTGATCGTTTACAACTGGGCCAGATAAATGCAAGAAATTAATCAAAAAGCGGAGATATAAATGGATTTACATGGAATGACACAGCTAGAAATTGACGGACACCTTCTAAAGGAAGTTGAATTGTTTCGGCATGTGGAAATGTAGAGACTGAGATAGGAGAACTCAATAACTGATTATATGGTGGTAATTAATGCTGTTTATGTTCGAATAACTTACTGGTATGCAGCGGGGCAACGTGGTCGACCACCGCTGATGTTTCAACAGGAGCACACCCTGCCATTTTCAAGACAAAACTGCATCAAGTAAGCGATGTGCAAGCAAATTTAAAATTTTACTTTTCACGGAAACGCCGTACAGATATCACACACACACACATACGCACACACACACACACACACTGTAAACACTACCGCCGTCAGAAACCAAAGGTGACCGATGTCAGACACTATCGATAGCGACATCAATAATCAACAGATGAGGCTGCATGAACTTTGTCCGTTTTTTGACAAGGGAGAGAGCAGGATTACATGCAGAATTCAAATAAAAGGATAAGGCTATTTTCTAATTTAATTCCAGCAGCTTCCTTAACAACATGATCCAAATAGCTGGAAGTACATGCCAGATCTTCGTGTTGTTATGCTCCATTAGATGACAGGCATCAAGACAATGTCCGGCAATGGCCGTCATCTTTGGTTTGTAATGGCGCTAGTGTTTATAGTGTGTGTGTGTGTCTGTTTGATGGTTTTTTATCTCTACAGAGTTTCTATGAAAAAACGGTTTAAAATCGCTTGAACAGCACTTACTTGTTGCAGTTTTGCGTTGAAAATGTCAATGTGTACTCCTGTCGAAATATCGGCGATTGTCGTCGACGTCACCCGCCTGCATTTCCATACCCTATTTGAACAGTGTTCACGCCGGGAGAAACTATGGTCTCACAGTGGTGTTTATGATTAAGCAAACACAATGAACTTCGGCTATATGGTGGGCTGCATCATTTTTTTTCAAACACCGTGCAGTTCATTTGCATTTGGAGAAATTTTTGTAAGAGTATCATCAAGCTGATATTAAATTCAGTATTTACTCATACGTAGTTTGGGTCATAAGATACTATGTACGACTTTGCGCATAACGTTAAGAAGAGGGCGCTATAGAGTGATGCGGTAGCTATAATCGTAGGGAACGTGGACAGGAGTAGAAACAATTAGTGAACAAGTAACACAGCAAACAGAAGATTTACTTTACTTTTATTCCTCCAAACATACGGAGACGCTTTAAAAATGATGAAACAATATATAGAGTCTTGTTCATACAATAGTAACAACGACGGTATAGGAGCAGCGCCTAGATGGTGTCTGCATGGCGTCCCGTAACGAAGTGGCTCCGAGCGCGAGCGATTGGGCTGACCAGCTGCCGCCGACCGTCCTCCATTTCAGCGGCAGAGGGCTTTCGTAGTATCGCAGTGCTGGAGGCGCGTCTCGCCGGGAAAGCGCGATACGGTCCGCCAGATCTCGCGTGACCGCTATCGCATTGTGATGGATACTTGCATTTCCGATTCTTTAACGCCCGTGGGGTCGTATCGGTACGATACACATAAAACAGTTATCAAATCGACACGTAGAATTTAAGAATAAAAGTCATTTCACTAATGACCTCTCTACCGATGAGACGCTAAACCCTAATTACACTTTCTTACTTTTGTATCATTGTATTCCTTTTTTCTCCCAAACACGTTGATATTTTCCACATCTATTGATTGGTAAACTGCTTCTGTAGTCTAAAATTTCTTCAAAATTGCCTTTCTCATACCGTTTGTCTCCCTTTGTCTGTTCAATATTTGTGACGTCCATTCATCCACAAACTTAAATTCCTATGGGGAACTGTCATAATATCTACAGCCTCAGAGAACTTCAAATAATAATCTTGATTTTTCTGAAACATTTCTAAATCCTTATAAGTTGTATTTTTCAGACGAATCTCCTAAACTTCAGGCTTCTGTTCGTCATTATAATATCTATCTGCATTTGCTATTGTGTACGTTGTGCACAATCCAATGTCTGATTACACTTAACTCTATAGCGCCAATTAGTCTTTAAGATACGTAGCGTCATAAGAATGACTGTTCTTTAACATGGTTGAAGATAAATTTTATTATCTCTTTGGACCTAATGAATGTTCTACCAGCTCCTGATGTCCAGTATCAAGCCATGCTTGACTGAGTTTGTTCCATTGACCTAACACGACATAAGCATTGTCTTCACATCCTCCAGTAAAGAGAGTAACCAACAGAAGGCTCTAGAAGTCACCGAAAAACTCTGGTCAGTAGTTTAAATTTCCTCTCCACTCTCAGTTTTGAAACTTATTCTGCAGAGTGAGATTTACGTAACATATTTCTGCAATTTTACTAACAACTTCTTAAAGGAATGTCTTGGATTACCACACTGATTTTGAAAATGTACAGCCCATTAGACGTATTGTTACACAATTCGAAAACAGTCAAAGTTTCCGTCGAAATTGAAGCACAAAAACCAGCTGCAATAAAAGTTAATGGTTAAATGTTATGACCAATAGATCTGGTTTATAGTTTTCAATTCAGTTGCCTCAAACATTTAAGGTCTACCGAAGTAGATTCTCATTTATAGTAACAAACGAGAAAAGACAAAGTTTCAAATTGCCTCATTGGCTGACCCTCTTTCGCCTACACTGTGGGTGCGTAATCTGTCTGAATGTGGTAACTATGGCAACGTACAAGAAAGCGTGCTGTGTGCTGTAACGCGTTCTTGTGGTTTAGACGTGCACAGGGTGAACCCTAAAACTAGCGACGAAATGTCGGAGATCGTTTGGTTATATTTTCTAAGTACTTAGTAGAAGGGGCCCGTGGTATACTATGGCTTTCCACAAGGTAATTGTATTTCATTTGATTTCTTACTACCATTGATCTTTGTATCTGCACTGAAATAAAAATGTCTGCGCAACACTAAAAACGCCGACAAAATGCTCTGTGTATCTTGATTGGTAACAAATTCGCTCCACCCACTCAGGCTACTTTTCGTTGACAAAAGTCATGCCCGGCTCTATCTTCTCCATGAAGTTAGAATTAAGTGCTGCTTGGTTCTGCGTACTAGGCTTTCTAATAAATATATGCAGTAGTAATGTAGTAGTATGGATGGGTTTTCTCTTGAGTTGGCTGGTAGGCGCCTGTTTACGTTCTCTAACTGCAGTAGGCAGAAAAAGGTGACAAACCGAATAAATCATATTTAAACCGTTCCTCATTACAAAGCCATCAGAGACTGCAGGTCCCTCATACGAAAATACAAAATAATCCTGAACAGCCTCCTAAATTTTCTCTTTCTGCCTAACCTCAAATGCAGTGCATGCAAGATAGGTTTGCGCGTCATAGTGGACAGCCTCTACTAGACTATTAGAACTCCAGCTGACCTAGATCAGCAGCTGCAGCCAGTGCTCTGTTCCCAGTGGCTTAAGCTATGGTAGAAATGGATCTCCATCAAAAGAATGTGCGGAGGTTCTCTAATAACCCTAGACTCCCCGAATTTTTATGTCAGCAGTCTTTCAGCTGGTTTCATGCTGTACTTCATCCTCCCTATCTTGTACAAATGTATCATAACAACCCGAATACCTTATGCAACATATCTTTTGCGTTATCCAGTGTTTAGTCTGCGCCTAGTACTTTCTCTCTCTACCATATCCCACTAAACCAGGCTGTTCCTGGATGCTGGGTAGGCACAGAAACAGTTGGGAACGGGTAGACAAGTCGACGTGTGGGCCATCGTACACCACAGGCTGCGCTCTTCGGGCAGGGGTGGCCAAGCAGTTCCCGAATTCACAAAATGCGTTCAGTGCGCCTGCTTACGAGCGCGGATGAATTGCAGACACAGACGCCGTCGCCCCATGGGGAAACGCTGGAAATTCCGACACTAAAATAACGCGTCTCTATGTATGCGCTTTTGTAGACCTCTAAAACCTCAATATTTCTTTGTCTCTTACTTTACTATCCAGACAAAATTACCTTCACCGTTTACCGTATCTTCACTGTTCAGACGTTTCATTACCTCTAGTTTCATGGTCCATGTTTCACTTCCATACAGTGCTGTGATCCAGATGTACACTTTCAGAAACTTCTCCATTCTCTATTGAAGAAATATTCCTTCACCCACGATACCATCCTTTGGTCACCTTTTATGAATTTTCTTAGATAGAATGGTTCATTCAGTACCATGGCGTTGCCCATTTTGGTATTCAGTATGTCTTCAGTCTGGTTCCATTACTCTTCATCACATTCGTACATTGTGGTACATCCATCAGCCTCTGTGTGATGTTTACTTCTTTCAGACGGTAACCTAAGTCTTTTGATCTACACCCACAAACGCTACGTCTTCCGCAAGACTGAGCACAGCTGCTTATTACATTGCAAATTCATTTATATTCCCAAAATTGCCTCGAAATCCGTCACTCCTTCTTCCACCCTATCGTCGCCTTTGTTTGTTTAGGGCGACGGTAGGGTTTACCCTCAATTTTTTTAGTCTTGAGCCTCATGACTGGTTTGATGTGGCTCGCACGTATTCTCTATTGGAAAGGAAGGGTGCTAATATGGAAAGACACAAAAGTGAATAAACACCATATTGGGCGCATTTCCCTTCACGATCCGCACTTCTGAAAGATTGTAGAAGTGGTGGCAAGTCAAACTCAAAAATAGGGACCATGTATTTATTGCCGGCCGAAGTGGCCGCGCGGTTCTGGCGCTGCAGTCTGGAACCGCGAGACCGCTACGGTCGCAGGTTCGAATCCTGCCTCGGGCATGGATGTGTGTGATGTCCTTAGGTTAGTTAGGTTTAACTAGTTCTAAGTTCTAGGGGACTAATGACCTCAGCAGTTGAGTCCCATAGTGCTCAGAGCCATTTGAACCATTTTTTTGTATTTATTGATAAAGAGGTGTGTAGAGCAACAGAAGTGAAATGGAAAACTAGGCTTGCAATATAGAAAGCCTGGAGCCGTGTGACAGTCAAGCACGTACTCCCAAAAGACTTGTGAGACACTTGGGGGATCTTTTTAACTTTTCTATAGCAAGTTTCTTGACATCATCTGGAGACATTTCTGTTCTAGTGAGATGTGTACTGATTTTCTGAAAAATATTTGAGGGCTTTTCAGCAAACATCTTTTCCTGTAGCAATAATTCTGTTGTTTAATGCGGTAATTCGTTCATTACTTGTTCAATGCCTTTGAGATAATTTTTCCAGGTTGAACGTTTCTCAGCGCAGTTGGTCCTGAACAACCAACTTATCTTCCTCGTAACTCTTACTGCTGGGTTTGATGACAGTTGTTATTTAAAAGGGCATCTTGGTGTTGTTTGTCCTCCCCTGAAGAAGCCTTATTACACTTTTGACACAAACTGCAGACCATTGTCTCTAAGGATTTGTGTGACTTACTAGTATTTTTAAGGAGGGTAGGATGTCAAACGGGCCGACTTGGGGCAGGAGAGGCACCACAGGTCATTTTAATTTCCACTGTCTATACTTTTATAAGTAAATTCATAAAACTTTGTCAGCATGACCAGGAAGGATTCAAGATTCACACTCGTAGCAGCGGAAGTTCAAAAACATAACAAAATAATTTTTTTACATGTGAAATTTCATCATTTTTTCACTTACTATTGGCTGAATTTGTTGCTATAGGTAACTTTTCTTCATAAGTAAAAGAGACTGTTCGATAAATTTTGCACAGCATACAAACCATACTTACAGGTGTCTGAAATTCTAATATCTATTTAATTTATGAAAAAATGAATGAGCTGTTACGTTCTAAACTTTATGTTTAGAAAAATAATCAAATTTTGTAGTTAATTATCTCAGTTTTTACCACAGTTTTTTAATAGATTTGGAAAATTCTAGAGTTACACACACCTGTAAGTATGGTTTGTATACTGTGCAAAAATCATCAAAGAATCTCTCTTACTTGTGAAGAAAAATGCATCTACAGCAACAAATGCAGCCAACAGTAAGTGAAAAAATGATGAAATTTCATGTCTAAAAGAAATTCATTTTGTTATGTTTTTGCACTTCCACTGCTATGAGTGTGAATTCTGAATCCCTCCTGGACATGCTGACAAAGTTATATGAATTTATTAGCAAAAGTATAGACAGTATAAAATAAAATGTCCTGTGATGCCTCTCCTGCTCCAAGTCGGCCCGTTTGACGTCCTACTCTCCTTAAAACAGTCCTTTTTATTACATTTCGTAAGGTGACAAAATATACACTGAGTTGACAAAGGCCATGGGACAGAGTTATGCACATGTAGAGATGGCAGTACTATTATACGTACAAGGTGTAAAAGGGTAGAACATTAGCTGAGCTGTCATTTGCACGCATTCTTGTGAAAGGTTTCCGACGGGGTTGTGACCGCACGACTTTGAATACTGAATGGTGGTGGGATCTAGACGCATTGGATGTTCCTTTTCCGAACTCATTACGAAATTCAGTGTTCCGAGATGCAGTTCATTTTTTAGCTACTTCTCGCTACTTTTGTCTTTCTTCAATTTCCTCTCAATTAGTATTTTGTAAACATTGCACTGTTCATTCTATTTAACACATGCTACACTTTCACCGTGGATAGCAATGTCATCAGCGAATCAAATTTTTGATATCATTACGTTTTGATTTTTAATCCCACTCCTGAAACATTTTTTATTTCCTTCATTTCCTCTTCGATGTGTAGATTTAAGAGAAGGGGCGAAAGACTACAATCCTTCCTTACACCTTTTAATCCGAGCGCTGTGATCTAGGTCTTACAGTATTATTGTTCCCTCTTGGTTCTTGTACATTCTGTACATCACCCGTCTTTCCCTATAGTTTACTCAAATTTTTCTCAGAATTTCAAATATCTTGCACCACTTAATAGTGTCGAACGTTTTTTCCAGCTCGGCTACTCAACCGCGACGTCTCTCTGGTGCAGTTACCTTCTCTGAAGCGAAACTGATCGTTATCTAACACATTCTCGATTTTATTTTCCATTCTTGCATTTTTTTTTTTGTCAGATGCCTGGACGCATGACTTGTTCATCTGATTGTGCGGTAATTGTCGCAACTGTTGGCTCTAGAAATCCTCGGAATTCTGATGCGAAAGTCTCACGGCATTTGACCAGTCTCATGTCCGCCCCTGGTAGCTGAGTGGTCAGCGCGACGGAATATCATACCTAACGGCGCGGGTTCGATTCCGGGCTGGGTCGGAGATTTTCTCCGCTCAGGGACTGGGTGCTGTGTTGTCCTTAACATCAACATTTCATCTTCATCGACACTCAAGTCGCCGAAGTGGTGTCAAGTCGAAAGACTTGCACCAGGCGAACGGTCTATCCAACAGGAGGTCCTACCCACACGGCATTTCCATTTTTACCAGTGTCATACATTCTACACGCCAAAGTGAATGGTCGTTCTGTTGCCACTTCCTCCAATGATTTTAGAAATTCTGATGGAATGTTATCTATCCCTTCTGTCTTATTTGATCTTACGTCTTCCGAAACTACTTTAAAGTCTGATGCTAATGCTGGATCCCCTATCTCTTCCCTATCGATTTCTGTTTCATCTTGTATCACGTCATCAAACATGTGGTACCCCTCGGAGAGGCCATCAGTTTTCTTTCCACGTATCCACTCTCTCCACAGCATTGACTGGAGGAACTTCCATAGCATTCTTTATGTTACCGCCCTTGCTTCCAGTTTCCTTGCGCCGTCCGTCATGGGTTGTTTTGTTCCCTAAGCAGCATAATTCATGAATTTCATCTTCTTCGTCCTTCCGATGATCAAATCTCCTTCGATTCCTTTACATTTCTCATGCAGCCACTTTGCTTTTGCTTCCGCGAAATTTCCAATTATTTTGTTCCTAAATGACTTGCATTTTTGTATTGCCGAATTTTCCTGAATGTTTTTGTGCTTCCTTCTGTCGTCGATTGACTGAAGTACGTCATTTTTTATCCATGGTTTCTTCGCAATTGCATTCCTTGGATCTAAGATTTTCTTGACGGCATCTGTGATTATCGTTTTTAGAGATTTCTATTCCTCTTCAACTGAACTGCCTACTGAGCTATTTATTATTGCAGTTGTAATAGCCTCAGAGAACTTAAATGGCATCTCCTCAATTCTTCGTACTCCCGTATCCCCCTTCTTTGCTTATTGATTGTTTCTCACCGCTTTCTGAAACTTCAGCCTACTCTTCATAGTTACTAAATTGTGATCTCCATCTATATCTGCTCCTGGGTACGCCTTACAATCCAGTATCTGATTTCGGAATCTCTGCTTGAGGAAGATGTAATCTGACTGAAATCTTCCCGTATCTCCTGGCCTTTTCCGAGTGTGCCCCATGTATTAAGTGTGAACATTTTAGGTGGCTCTACCGTGACTGTTATTGATATCGAATGAAACACATAGTTTACTGTTACCAGGCAACGATGATGGAGGTTTAAACCTTCGAAACTCGTCATGGACACAAATAAAGAGAGTCTAGTAACAGTAAACTTGTTGTTTCATTCAACATATCTCCTCGTCTTGCGCTTCTCGAAAGAGTATTCGCTATTACCATTTGAGATTTATTACGGAACTCAATTATTCTTTGTCATCCCTCGTTCCTACTACCAAGCCCTTACTGTCCCGTAACATTGTATTCTACTCCTTCACCTACAACCACATTCCGATCCTCCGTGATTTTTGACTTTTACCTCCATTTACGTTCTGAATAACTCATTCGGTATATCCACATACCTTCTGTATCTCTTAATCCTCCGCTTGCGACGTCGACATGTTTATCTCACATGCAGCCTCCTCCCTAACTCCCTTTTCATAACCATTGCAACTACCTTTATATCATTTCTGGGCTGTTGATGTTACCCTAATCTCGTCTGACCAGAAATCCAATTCACTTCACTGACCCCCAACTACATCTAGACAGAGCATTTCCCTTTCCAGATTTTCTAGCTTTACTAGCTTGTTAAAACTTCTGATTTCCTGTTCGCCGAATCCTATAACATTACCATTTCGTCGGTTATTCGATCCCTTTCTCATGTTCACCTCCTCCTTGTTGGCAATCCAAATGGGAGACTGTTCCGTAATAGTTTGCCAATGGCGAGATAATCATGACAATTGTTTTAGTTACAGTTCACAGGTCCTGTAGATACCCATTAGATGTCTTAAAGTCAATTGTTTCCAGATGTCGAACATCAAATCTGGTTCTTTCGCCTTTTAGGGGAGTTTCCCAACATAAGGGCAAGAAAGTGATCTGAACCTCTGTCCGACCCTCCATCCTGTTTGACAATTCCGCTGGCACAACATCGATCACTTGTCATGCTGGAAGTCATCGGCTGCCATCATTGAAGATCTTTGTTCAAAATTTTAGCAGTGGCGAGATTCGAACCCTAGTCAAAGAACCTTTTGATTAATATTCAAAGTCACAAACCCTAGACCGTCCATTGTATGCTTCTTAACAAGAAATTGTTTCTGTTGACTTCCTATTTTTATTAAACCCACGCGTAGTTTCTGGGTGCTGATTTCTCCGTATTTTATTTCTAATGATTTCAGAACTGTGAACGCTTTATTCCATTTCAAACTGCTGATAGCTTTCACAAGGACCACAAATCTCGGAAGGTTTTCTTCTGTCTCCCAGTACTAACCGCTATATGTTTATTTTCCCTGTGGTAGCTTTCTATTCTTCACCTGAAAGTGATCTTCGATATAGATGTCTCCAATTTCCCGTTCTGTTTTCTGTATGTTCTGCAGGTTAGCGCTTTACTAGTGATTATTGTCAGACTACTTAATCGATAATAATCTCATTTATTTGCAGTTCTTTGTTTTGCAGTACACGGAGTGAAGAAAAAAGTGAGGCACCCAGTAAAAGACCGAATTGTAACACCAGGGGTTGAGAAAGTATGTGACGTTACTGAAGTGACTAAAACGCCGACTCAAATTTTCTAATAAATTGGCAGTATGCGCCAACTGGGTAATTTCAACAGTAGCAGAAAATGGTATAACGGGAGTAGGATTCGTTATGAACAGGAAGGTAGCACAGAGAGTGTCACTGTGAACAGTCCAGTGACAGGTTCGTTCTTATCAGAATCGACAGCAAATCAACACCGACAACGATAGTTGAGGTACACATGGCGAGGTAGCACGCTGAAGATGAAGAGACAGAGGAAGAATATGAGGATATTGAGAGAGTAATACAATACGTAAAGAGAGATGAAAATCTAATAATCATTGGGGACTGGAATGCAGTTGTAGGGGAAGGAGTAGAAGAAAATGTTACAGGACAATATGGGCTTGGGACAAGGAATGACAGAGGAGAAAGAGTTCTGTAATAAATTTCAGCTAGTAATAGCGAATTCTCTCTTCAAGAATCACAAGTGGAGGAGGTATCCTTGGACAAATCCGGGTGATACGGGAAGCTTTCAGCTCGACTACATCATGGTCAGAGAGAGATTCCGCAATCAGATACTGGAACGTAAGGCGTACCCAGGAGCAGTATAGACACAGATCACAATGTAGTAATGATGAAGAGTATGTGGAAATCTAAGAGATTAGACAGCAAGAATCAATACGCAAAGAAGTGGGATATGGAGTACCGGTACTAAGGAATGATGAAATACGCTTGAAGTTCTCTAAACCAATAAACACAGAAATAAGGAACAGCTCAGCAGTCAGTACTGTTGAACAGGAATGATCATCTCAGAAAAGAGCCATCACAGATGTTGGAAAGAAAAACATAGGTACAAAGACACCATGAGTAACGAAAAAACACTTCTGCTGATCGGTGAAAGGAGGAGGTACAAATATGTAAGGGTTAAAATGGTTCAAATGGCTCTGAGCACTATGGGACTCAACTGCTGAGGTCATTAGTCCCCTAGAACTTAGAACTAGTTAAACCTAACTAACCTAAGGACATCACACACATCCATGCCCGAGGCAGGATTCGAACCGGCGACCGTAGCGGTCTCGCGGTTCCAGACTGCAGCGCCAGAACCGCGCGGCCACTTCGGCCGGCCAAAATATGTAAGGGGAATGCAGGAATTCAGAAATACACTTCGCTGACGAATGAAATAAATAGGAACCACAGGGAAGCTAAGAGGAAATATCTGCATGAAAATGTGAAGAAATCGAAAAAGAAATGATTGTCCGAAGGACTGACTCATCTCATAGGTAGGTCAACAAACAACCGTCGGTGAAATTAAAGGCAGGGATGGTCACCTTAAGAGTGCAGTTGGAATTCCATTGTTAAATGCAGAGGAGAGAGTGGATCGGAGAAAAGAGAACATTGAAGGCCTCTATGAGGGGTAAAATTTGTGTGATGTGATAGAAGAAAAAACAGGAGTCAATTTAGAAGGGATAGGGGACCCAGTATTAGATTCAGAATTTAAGACAGATTTTTACGATTTATGATCAAATAAGGCAGAAAGGATCGATAGCATCAGAATTTCGAAAATTATTAGTGAAAGTGGCATCAAAACTACTATTCACGTTGGTCTCTAGAGTGTATGAGTCTGGAAATGTACCGTCTGACTTTCGCAAAAATCATCCACACAATTCCGAAAACTGCAAGAGCTGACAAGTGCAAGATTTATCGCACAATTAGCTTAACAGCTTATGCATCCAAGTTTCTGACGATAATAATATACAGAAGAATGGAAAAGAAAACTGAGGAATTGTTAGATGACGATCAGTTTGGCTTAAGGAAAGGTAAATGCACCAGAGAGACAATTCTGAGGTTGTGGTTGATAATGGAAGGAAGACTAAAGAAAAATAAAAACATCTTTATAGCGTTTGTCGTCATAGAAAAAGTGTTCCACAATGTAAAATGACGCAAGGTGTTAGAAATTCTAAGAAAAACAGCCATAAGGAGAGACAGGTAATATGCAATATGTACAAGAGCCAAGAAGGAATAATAAGGGCGAACGACCAAGAACGAAGTGCTCGGATTAAAATGGGTGTAGGACAGGGTTGTACACTTTCGTCCCTACTGTTTAGTCTGTACATCGAAAAAGCAATGGCGGAAATTAAAGAAAGATTCAGGAGTGGAACTAAAATTCAAGGTAAAAGAATATCAATGATACGATTAGCTGATGACATTGCTATACTGAGTGAAAGTGAAGAAGAATGACATGATCTGATGAGGAAGATGGAGAGTCTAATGACTACAGAATATGGACTGAGGGTAAATCGAATAAAGACGAAAGTAATGAGAAGTATCAGAAATGAGAACAGCAGGAAGCTTAACATAGAAATTTATGGTCACGAAGTAGGTGAAGTTAAGGATTTCTGCTACCTAGGCAGCAAGATCACCAATGACGGTCGGAGCAAAGACAATATCAAAAGCAGACCATCACTGAAAAAAAGGGCATTCCTGGCCAAGGGAAGTCTACTAGTATCAGACATAGGCCTTAATTTGAGGAAGAAATTTCTGAGAAAATACGTTTGGGGCACAGCTTTGTGCGGTAGTGAAACATGGACTGTGGTAAAAGCTGAACAGAAGAAATAAAATTTTCTCGGGCTTCCCGCCGCGTCAGGTGGTTAAAATCCCACGAGTCATTCTTACCACTTGACAATGACTGAGGAGAGCTCGGTCGAAATCTCGTGGGATTTTAACGACCTGACGAGGCTGGAAGCCCAAGAAAATTTTATTAATTCATATCGCCGCGAAACCATGCTTTCATACAGGAACAGAAGAAATTCGAAGTATTTGAGATGTGATGCTACAGAGGAATGTCGAAAATTAGGAGGACTGCACAAGATATGAGAGGAAAGGAATATGCAAACACTGACAAGGGGAAGGGACAGGATGATAGGACATCTGTTAAAATATCAGGCAAGGACTTCCGTGGTACTAAAGAGAGATTTAGAGGGTAAAAACAGTATGGGAAGCAGAGGTTGGAATTCATAACTGAGGACGTTGGTTACAAGTACTACTCGAAGAGGTTTGCACAGGAGAGAAATTCGTGGGGGCCACATCAAACCAGTCAGAAGACTGACCACTCAAAAAGAAAAAAAAAAAAAAAAAAAAAAATTCTCTGGCCTTGGTCTGGATGATTGCACTGGTTTTGGAACTGAGATTGTCATGAAGCCTATATAACTTCCCCTGAGACAGCAGGTCCTTGGTATATTGTACACTGGCTCTGAAGTGGATTTGACGATCGCTTTGACTTCCGAGTTGGTCGCACACTATTGGCGATAGTTCTGGGGATGTTTCTGGCCACGCGAATACCTCTTTAATGCGCACAGAAATCATTGAGACATGTACCATATATAGACTATCGTTGTTCTTTTGAAAAATGGCACCACTATTGCGTTGCACGAGAGAAACGACGTGAGGATGCAGCATATCGGTGACGTACCTTTGTGCCCTCAGAGTTTCCTCAGTTATGACGCCCACAGTAACTCCACTGTGTCCCTTCAAATCATTGGAAGAATGGAATCTCTCCCCTTGTCGCCGTCATACTCGTCGCCAACGTTCATCCAGGCTAGTGCCGGACGCAATTCGTCACTGAACACAAACTGACACCATTCATTAGCAGTCCATGATTTCCACTCGCAGCCGTACGGCGATTCTCCAGTGCGCCAACTGTTACCCTTCGGCCAATTTGCAGGATGGAAGAGATTGTTGTAGG
The DNA here is from genome assembly GCF_023864345.2 of Schistocerca serialis cubense. Classification (NCBI taxonomy): domain Eukaryota; kingdom Metazoa; phylum Arthropoda; class Insecta; order Orthoptera; family Acrididae; genus Schistocerca; species Schistocerca serialis. The sequence goes on along the minus strand of NC_064639.1, from coordinate 753,346,265 downwards.
GAGTTCGATACTTGTTCTCAGATGGTGCCCGTAGACGTGAAGAGGCTTGGTGTTCATCGTTGTGATCCTGCCATGTGGTGGTCAGACATTGTCGACAGGAATGGCCGCACTCATGTTCTATGCAATCCAGTATTCTGACACTGTCACATCCGAATGTCCCACAATGGATATTACACGATTCGACTGGACAGTTGGAGACCCTCAATGAAGCCCATTGCAAACTCTGTCAAGTTCCGATAATGCAGTTTTACGCAAATGTATCGCATCTCTGTTTTCTTCACAGTGATATCTGTTCTCATTCTACCTGTCACAGAGAGTTGCAACCCTAATCACTTACCTACCCGCCGACGGTGCGCTTATGTACGGAGTTATATTGACACCAGACTATGTCTTCTAGGTGCCTGACTTGTTTTTGAGGCAGTGTATTATGATAATTTTTCCCTTGAAATCGATTGTAAAACAATCGTTTCATCTTGTTTTGACACCATACAACGTTGTTACGGTCAGAGTCTACAGTAATATTTTACTAGAAAGCCACTTTTGAAGGAGCGGAAATGAGGCACCGTCCAGTAACGGTTAGCTTTTACCTCGTGCACATAGGGACCAATTCGACAGCGCACTTTTCCGTCGTCACAACTCATTTCCTCAAGGAGTGTTAAAGCACCTGTCTAACTAACCAAATTCCGATCGCGCAATATGGCGATATTCTATATCGATATATATGTACTAGAAAAATTAATTACAGCGTAAATTTTACAATACTTTTGATAGCCACCTACAATATTTAGTCAAAAGATTGGAGCTCGTTCAATTTCCCTTTTGGTTTTATTTTGTCTAGTTATTCTTAATTATTCTTTACTGTGCTTCTTCAACAGATTCATTGAGACAGAGAGGCTATTCCACTTGCCAACTTCAGTCATTAACATGCTCTGGAAACCTATAATTCTCAGTATTTATTCTCTGAAATAGAAACTGAGGTGTAGAACTAAAGGGTAGAGATTAATGAACTAATACGCTATATGAGGTAGCTTGAATGTAGTAAAAAGAACGAATTTTATCAAAATCCATGTTTGCATGCAAGCCACGCTACAAGGTATAGCAGAGGGTTCATCGTACCAATAGGGCCCTTATAGAACAAATGTTAAGTATAAATCAAATGAAATTAACATGTCATTACCGTCTATGGTTCAAATGGCTCTGAGCACTATGGGACTCAACTGCTGTGGTCATAAGTCCCCTAGAACTTAGAACTACTTAAACCTAACTAACCTAAGGACAGCACACAACACCCAGCCATCACGAGGCAGAGAAAATCCCTGACCCCGCCGGGAATCGAACCCGGGAACCCGGGCATTACCGTCTATAACACGAAATTATATAACAATGTTGTAATAAGTGGACCACATGAAATTCATCTTGGTGGTTTCAGGAAATGTCAGAGACTATACACAGAAACAGTAACTTTATACATCGTATGCTGCACAGATTTGATATCCTACAATTTGTCATGTTCTAAATATTAACCAAAGATAATCTCACAAAATTCACTCAAGCATTTCTGGGTTTCCTCTAGTACTGCAGCAGTATTTTAAATTAATGTAAAACGGGAAAGTCTGTTAACGGTAGACGTGAAGACCAAGTGTTTGAAATATAAATAAACTTTATTAATACCTCCATACAAATGTATATTTATTTAATTTATTGTCGTTTACAATCACGAACTCGACACATGGTACCTAATACGGGTTATAACAACACATAGCTACACTACTGTATAAACTGGCATTTGTGGTCTATAGTTGCCACTTGGTAGAAAGAGATTTTTATGTCAAACCTCGTAACTGTATTGGAAAAATAAATGTATAGCTGCAAAATTATTCTTTTTGCATTATTTTTCTATACTTTGAAGACTGAGCACCGGTACTTCTAGCAGATGACTACGATAACGAAATAGACCGTTGTGTTATGTTTTGGTTTCTATCTACCACATATATTAAAGAAAATATGTGGAGCTATTGCTTGGTGCCGAAACGTCCTGACAGTTTAAAATTCCGTGCAGCACATTCGCAACAATACAAGTTCGAGTGCACATGCCCCACTCAGTGAGTGACTGCTGACGTCTGGTTAGCTCAGTTGGTTTAGCATTTTGCTGGGCAAGGCCTAGGTAACAGGTTAGCGGCCTTGTCTGGTACACAGTTTGCTGTTTCAAAGCAGGGCAACTGCTACTATAGAATGAAAACTGAATCTACAACTGTGATATTCATAATATGCATATGGTAAGAAAGTCATTGCTGTGTTAAACAAGTTGTCGCGCAATAAATGTTTTTGGAAAATGAATATCTCGTGCAACAACAAATCTTCAGATATCAATCACTTGAAAAACAGCACTTTCTCAAACGATACTTTGATTTTCTCGCAGAGATAAGAGCGACTTGCTCAGACAGAGATTGCAAGTCTACTCACAGTGAAACATTGGCATGAACAGCCAATACTACCAATGCTAGTTGCATCACAAAAAGTTACATCGCTCTCTCATGCCTACACGTCAACTGCAGATATTAAGAAAGTCATTGCTGTGTTAAACAAGTTGTCGCGCAATAAATGTTTTTGGAAAATGAATATCTCGTGCAACAACAAATCTTCAGATATCAATCACTTGAAAAACAGCACTTTCTCAAACGATACTTTGATTTTCTCGCAGAGATAAGAGCGACTTGCTCAGACAGAGATTGCAAGTCTACTCACAGTGAAACATTGGCATGAACAGCCAATACTACCAATGCTAGTTGCATCACAAAAAGTTACATCGCTCTCTCATGCCTACACGTCAACTGCAGATATTTAAGTGGAACAGTGACAAAGTAACTTCACACGTTATATAACTGTTGTTGTGGTCTTCAGTCCAGAAACTGGTTTGATGCAGCTCTCCATGCTACTCTATCCTGTGCAAGCTCCTTCATCTCCCAGTACCTACTGCAACCTACATACTTCTCATCTGTTTAGTGTATTCATCTCTTGGTCTCCCTCTACGATTTTTACCTCCACGCTGCCCTCCAATACTAAATTGGTGATCCCTTGATACCTCAGAACATGTCCTACCAAAAGATCCCTTCTTCTAGTCAAGTTGTGACACAAATTACTCTTCTCCCAAGTTCTATTCAATACTTCCTCATTACTTATGTGATCTACCCATCTAATCTGCAGCATTCTTCTATAGCACCACATTTCGAAAACTTCTATTCTCTTCTTGTCTAAACTATTTATGGTCCACGTTTCACTTCCATAAAAATACTTTCAGGAACGACTTCCTGACACTTAAACCTATACTCGAAGTTAGCAAATTTCTCTCCTTCAGAAACGCTTGCCTTACCATTGCCAGTCTACATTTTATATCCTCTCTACTTGGATCATCAACAGTTATTTTGCTCACTAGATAGAAAAACTCATTTATTATTTTAAGCGTCTCATTCCCTAATCTAATTCCCTCAGCATCACCCGATTTAGTTCGACTACATTCCATTATCCTCGTTTTGCTTTTATTGTTGTTCATCGTATATCCCTCTTTCAAGACACTGACCATTCCGTTCAGCAGCTCTTCCAGGTACTTTGCTGTCTCTGACAGAATTACACTGTCATCGGCGAACTTAAAAGTTTTTATTTCTTTTCCATGGATTTTAATTCCTACTCCGAACTTTTCTTTTGTTTCCTTTACTGCTTGCTCAGTATACAGACTGAATAACATCGGAGATAGGCAACAACCTGTCTCACACCCATCCCAACCACTGCTTCCCTTTCATGTCCCTCGACTCTTAGAACTGCCATCAGGTTTCCGTACAAATTGTAAATAGCCTTTCACTCCCTATATTTTACCCCAGCCACCTCCAAAATTTGAAAGAGAGTATTCCAGTCAACATTGTCAAAAACTTTCTCTAAGGCTAGAAATTCTAGGAAAGAAGGTTTGCCCTTTCCTTAATCTTTTTTCTAAGATAAGTCGTAGGGTCAGTATTGTCAAACGTGTTCCAACATTTCTACGGAATCCAAAGTGATCTTCCCCAAGATCGGCTTCTACCAGTTTTTCCATTCGTCTGTAAGGAATTCGTGTTAGTATTTTGCAGCTGCGGCTTATTAAACGGATAGTTCGGTAATTTACACATCTGTCAATACCTTATTTCTTTGGGATTGGAATTATTACATTCTTCTTGAAGTCTGGGAGTATTTCGCCTGTCTCATACATCTTACTCACCAGGTGGTAGAGATTTGTCAGGGATAGCTCTCCCATGGCTATCAGTAGTTCTAATGGGATGTTGTGTGCTCCCGGGGCCTTGTTTCGACTTAGGTCTTTCAGGGTTCTCTCAAACCCATCACGCAGTATCGTATCTCCCACTTCATCTTCATCTACATCCTCTTCCATAATATCGTCCTCAAGTACATCGCCCTTGTATAGAACCTCTATATACTCCTTGCACCTTTCTGCTTTCCTTTCTTTGCTTAGAACTGGGTTTCCATCTGAGCTCTTGATAATCATGCAAGTGGTTCCCTTCTCTCCAAAGCTCTCTTTAATTTTCCCGTAGGCGGTATCTATCTTACCCCTAGTGATATATGCCTCGACATCCTTATATTTGTCCTCTAGCCATTCTTGCTTAGCTATTTAACACTTCCTGTCGATCTCATTTTTGAGACGTTTGTATTCCTTTTTGCTTGTTTCATTTACTGCATTTTTGTATTTTCTCCTTTCGTCAATTAAATTTAATATCTCTTCTTTTACCGAAGAATTTCTATTAGTCCTCGTCTTTTTACCTACTTGATCCTCTTGATCCACGTCTTCTACTGTGTTTCTTTCCCCCATTGCTGTTAATAGTTCCCTAATTCTCTTCCTGAAACTGTCTAGAACTTCTGGTTCTGTCAGTTTATGAAGGTCCCATCTCCTTAAATTCGCACCTTTTTGCAGTTTCTTCAGTTTTAATCTACAGTTCAAAACCAATAGATTGTGGTCTGAGTCCACATCCCCCTGGAAATGTCTTGCAATTTAAAACCTGGTTCCTAAATCTCTGTCTTACCATTATATATTCTATCTGAAACCTTCCAGTATCTCCAGGCTACTTCCACGTATACAACCTTCTTTCATGACTCTTGAACCAAGTGGTAGCTATGATTAAGTTACCCTCAGTGCAAAATTCTACCAGGCGGCTGCCTCTTCCATTCCTTGCCTCCATTCCATATTCACCTACTACGTTTCCTTCTCTCGATTCTCCTACTCTCGAATTCCAGTCACCCATGACTACAAATTTTCGCCTCCCTTCACTGTCTGAATAACTTCTTTTATCTCGTCATACATTTCATCAACCTCGTCGTCATCTGCAGAGCTAGTTGGCATATAAACTTGTACTACTGTGGTAGGCGTAGGCGTCGTATCTATCTTGGCCACAATAGTGCCTTAGTAGTAGCTTACCCGCATTCCTATTTTTTATTCATTATTAAACCTACTCCTGCATTACCCCTATTTGATTTTGTATTTATAATCCTGTATTCACCTAACCAGAATTCCTGTTCCTCCTGCCACCGAACTTCACTAATTCCCACTATATCTAAATTTAACCTATCCATTTCCCTTTTTAAATTTTCTAACCTATCTGCCCGATTACGGGATCTGACATTCCACGCTCCGCCCCTCAGAACGCCAGTTTTCTTTCTGCTGATAACAACGTCCTCCTGAGTAGTCCCCACCCGGAGATCCGAATGGGGGACTATCTTACATCCGGAAAATTTTACCCAAGAGGACGCCATCGTCGTTTAACCATAAAGTAAAGCTACATGCCTCGGGCAAAATTACGGCTGTAGTTTCCCCTTGCTTTTAGTCGTTCGCAGTACCAGCACAGCAAGGCCGTTTTGGTTACAAGGCCAGATCAGTCAATCATGCAGACTGTTTCCCCTGCTACTACTGAAAAGGCTGCTGCCCATCTTCAGGAGCCACACGTTTGTCTGGCCTCTCAACAGATACCCCTCCGTTGTGGTTGCACCTTCGGCACGGCTATCTGTATCGCTGATTCACCCAAGCCGCCCCACCAACGGCAAGGCCCATGTTTCATGGGGGGGATTATATAACTAACAGACAGAATACTTAGCAAGCGCAAGTGCCTTGGTTGGCTTGCTGGCCATTCATCAGCGTGCTTCGGCCCAGGTTGAAGTTATTGATATTGCACTTTATTTTGCTCTTCTCATACTGTAGCATTTAAACCCGATCTTTGATAAATTTTTATGGCAGTTTTCAGGAATTATTACTCCACTTTTTCTCACGTCATCAAGATACAACTCGTGGTTTGGAATATATAACTGTGCTGGTTGGAGATAAGAAATTTAAGTCCATTGAGCAATTTCAGTATAACAAGGAAAGAAACGTTGCCTGATCCATTAGAGTGAAAGGGAATGAAAATGTTAAGTTACACTTAATTCACTATTAAAATTAATCTTGAATCAGAACTCAAAGAAAGAGGATTATGACCAAATTAGAGACATCCTCATATTAAAGTATTATCTGTGGAATAACAACAGGGAGGGCACAGTGTCGATAGATAGACAAGGATAACACTCTACAGAACGTATTTGAGTCATGTCATAACCTATTGATAACTCGTCTTGAAGCAAAGATTTCGGTGCCCGGGACGGGTCATCATGAGGGAGTAAGGTGCTGGAAAAGGGGGATTTTGATGGTACTGTGAGTAGCGAGGCGGAGGAAGCTGAGTGGCTGTTGCAGATTTAAGTGGTGCGGTGTTAGCCAGTGGACTTTGGCTTCCAATGATCCTGGGTCCGACAGAAGACGTCGTGGGCACACAAGACATGGGACATGGAGCGTGTGACGCTGGCTGAGACGTCTGGTTGGAACGGAGCAGAGAGGTCCGAAGGATCTGGTCTATATGCAGTAGGATGGAATATTGGAAATGTGACCTGTTGTAATTACGTCCGCTATCTTCCTGCCACCGCCACCAAGATCAGTTTTCTTCAACGCCGGCTAAGAATCCGATGAGGACATAGTTGGTGTGGAATTATTTGAACTACGTTTCCTTCTCTATGTAGCATCTAAGTGGTGTTCGATGTACGATGCAGGTTTATTCGACTCTTAGTTTATGGCTTCGCAGTAGCGGTTCCCGCCAAAATTGTAAAGATTGGTAGTTGTACTGTCGCTAGCCCGATATTTGCCGTATTTTTACAGGGTGGTTCTGCTCAGCCCCTCTGGAACTGTAAGTATTATGCATCTACATAGGTGCTCCGCAAGCCACCGTACGGTGTGTCGCGGAGGATACCCTGTACCACTGTCAGTCATTTCCATTTATGTTCCACTCGCAGCAAAACGTGGGAGAAACGACTGTCTATATGCCTCCATATGAGCCCTAATTTCTCGTATCTTGTCTTCGTGATCCTTACCCGCAATGTATGTTGACGGCAGTAGAATTATTTGTCGGTCAGCCTCAAATGCATGTTCTCTAAACTTTCTCAATAGTATTCCTCGAAAAGAATGTCGCGTTCCTTCCAGGGTTTCCCATTTGATTTCCCAAAACATCTCCGTAACATTTCATCTGTTCTTCGAATTCACCGGTAACAAATCTAACAGCCCGCCTCTGAACTGCTTCGATGTCGTCCTTCAATCCGACCTGGTGCGGATCCCAGACACCCGAGTATTATTCAAGAATAGATCGCCCCAGCGTCGTATATGCTGTCTCCTTTACAGATGAGCGGCAATTTCCTGAAATTGAGTCAGTAAACCGAAGTCGACCATTAAACTTTCCTATCAAGGTCCTCGTATGCTTATTCCATTTCATATCACTTTGAAACGACACGCCCAGATCTTTAAACCACGTAACTGTGTCAAGCAAGCCACTTGAAATGCTGTAAGCGAATATTACAGGATTTTTCGTTGTTCATCATCCTTAACTTAGATTTTCCCAGATTTAGAGCTAGATGCCACTCATCACACCAACTAGAACGTTCGTCTGAATCGTCTTGTACCTCCCTACAGTCACTCAACCTCGACACCTTACGGTATGCCACAGCATCATCAGCAAACAACCGCAGATTGCTGCCCTCCTCGTTCACAAAGTCAATTATGTGTATATAGAGAACAACAACGTTTCAGTCACACTTCCCTGGGACACTCCTGACAATATCGTTGTCTCTGTTGAACACTCGCAATAGGAAAAATCATCCTGTGTTCTATTAAGTAGTTTTCGAGCCACGTATTCCATATGTTTGTACCTCCGTTATGAGCCTGTAGAGGGGCACAACATCAAATGCTTTCAGGAAATCTAGAAACATGAGATCTGCCTGTTCTCTGTCACCCATAGTTCGCAGCATATCATGTGACGATGATGCAAGCTGAGTTTCACGCCGGCGATGCTTCTTAAACCAAGATTGTTCCGTGGATATAAGCTTCTCAGTCTCAGTTTATTTTATGCGAACTGAGAATGTGTTCAAGTATTCTGCAGCAAGCCGAAGTTAGGGATATCGGTCGGTAATCTTGCTGGTCCATTCTGTTGCCCTCTTATCCACTGGAATTAACTGCACTTTTCTTCCAGTTTTTGGGACTACGTGCTAGGCGATAGATTCACTATAAATCCAAGATATGTAAGGGACCAATTCCGTAGAGTACTCATTGTAAAACCAAATTGGGATTCCATCCCAACCTGGAGACATACCTTCTTTCAAATCTATGAGATGTTTCTCTATGCCAGAGATGCCCATTATTGTCATCCATACGGGTATCTGTCCGATGATCAAATGACGGTATGTTTGTACGATTCTCTTGGGTGAACGATTTCCTGAACGCGAAATTTAGGACTTCGGCTTTCGTTCTGCATTGTCAACTGCCACATCAGACTGGTAACGAGGGACTGAATGGAGGGAAGTGTTTAGCGATTTTACGTAGGACCAGAATTTTCTCGGCCAACACCCTTTCCACAGTGGTAACACCGGTTCCCATCAGATCACCGAAGTTAAGGGCTGTCGGGCTTGGCCGGCACTGGGATAGGTGACCATCCGGTCTGCCAAGCGCTGTTGCCAAGCGGGGAGCCCTCAGCCCTTGTGAGGCAAACTGAGGAGGTACTTAATTAAGTAGTGGCGGCTCTGGTCTCGTGAGCTGACATACCGCCGAGAGTGCAGTGTGCTCACCACGTGCTCCTACATATCTGCATCCGGTGGCGCATGTGGGCTGAGGATTATAAGGCGGCCCGTCGGTACCGTTGGGCCTTCCAAAGCCTGTTCGGCCGCAGTTTACTTTTATTTAGAATTTTCTCAGGTTCTCTGCCTAATCTTTTGATAAGCTATGAAGGTGGTAGTTGCAGTACGCTTCGCGCGTAGGTTTTTTCGCATTCGCAAGAGTCTCTACTAACCTTCGGTTATCATCATTTGTGCGTTCTCTTTTGTACCGAGAGCAGAACAGCCTCTGGTTCCTCAGCATTTTGCGTATTTCGTCATTAAACCATTGTGGATCTTTGCCGTCCATTATCAACTTACAAGGCGCATAACTTTCTGAACCACAATTTATATTCTGCTTGAACGTTAAAACATTTTTGGAAGGTGACTATCAGCACAATTCAAGTAATGTATAATCTGCATGTTTGACCTTCATCTGCTTTTATTTTAAACCCAAACATCAACTGGTTTCAGTCTTGGACCATCTTCACCGATAACAGTTAAAATGGTTTAAGCCACACATTTTGTCATTACTTAAATAATATGTAGAGCATGTCATGGATATCAATATACGTCACAGGACTTTTAGAACCAAACAAAGTAATACTAAATGCACAGAGAGCAATTCTGAAGAGAAAATCAGGACTATTATTCTGATCTTATCTTCCGTTTTTCTCTGTGTAAATTTAGTATTAGTATGTTTGCTTCTAAACGACCTGTGTCGTATATTGATTTTCATTACATGCTCTGCACATTATTTAAGTAATGAGAAATGTAATGTGTGGCTTAAACCATTTTAACCTTGATCCCTGAATATGGCCCAAGACTGAAACCGGTAGACGTTTGGGTTTAAAATAATAGTAGCTGGTGCTCAAACATGCATTATACACATTGCTTCAACTTGCCCACAATCCTTCTACGTACACCTTACTGGAAGTAACTGACATCAGTTCACTGTCTATGTAAAATTCTAATAACTGCTTATCTGCTGTGTCTAGATGAAACACTCTCCTCGTCTTATTGACTGGTTTATTAACTGTCGTAACCGTAGTTGTTATAATGACACCTTGACCGCTAATCCTCGTTTCTATACTGACATTGTCAATAAGATCTGGTCTATTTGTAGTTACAAGATCTAATATATGTCCATTGCGTGTGGGATGTCGATCTAGTTGTTCACGACAGTTTTCAGAAAACGTGTTCAAAAGTATTTCGAACGACTGTATCTCCCCGCAGTGAATCTCATAGACATCCCAGTCTACATTTTGTAGGTTAAAGTCTCCTCCAACAGGTGTTGATTGATCCGGGTATTTGCCCGCTATTTACCATAGATTTTCTTTGAAAGATTCTAGAATTGTGACAGGGCAATCGCGTGATATGTAAAAACATCCTAAAATTGACATTGTTTTATCTATACCAGTCATAAGCGACCTGGTAACTTCACTGTCGTACTCCACATCGACCTCAATAGAGTTGGTATTCGTTTCCACTCTAAGGTGTTCTGCGTCGTAGATCATAATCTCCGTGCCTACCTGGCCGTTAGTTAAAGTTTATGACTGTTTTCTGTGCTGTAGATAATGGTTTTACTGCTGGATTTGTGAATCTTAAACTGTGACACCGAGAGAGTCTACTACCTTCGAACTGTTTGTTGTGTAACTTGCTTGATTTTCGCAGGAAAATTAAAGTACAAACTTACCTTTAGAATAGTAACGCATTATTCCTGTGGTGTGCCTGTTCACCTTTAAAAGCAGTGTGTGCGAGTGCACTTAAATTTTCTGGCACTTCCTGCTACTTTTGTGCGTTCTCTCTTCTCCCGTGTTAAATGTTATCATTGATCTAACTTGACCTCTTTCTGCTGCTCCTCGGGAGTCGCTTACTATTCCGAGGGAAGGAGAGGTAGGTGACGTCTTAAAACTAATCATTCATTGCGTTGTTAGCTCGCCCACCTGATTTATTTAATCGATTTTGCGGCCGAAGCCTTGAATTGTTATATCTATTTCAAAGAGAGTATTTTGTGTGTTACAGGCATGTTCTGCTCCCGTGCTTAGCTTGAAGGTCAGTGTGGGTCGTCGGTTAGCCAGTCGTCGGCGGACGGGAAGCTACTCCCACCTGGGCGGATAAAGCGGTCACTAATTCTGATGTTGTATTTACGATACCGTTGATATTCTGTAATTACTCTTGTTGATAAAATTTTATTTTAACTTTCGTACAGTTCTTGGATCACTTGATTCTTCCCCTTTTGGGTTTTTAATTAGCAAAGTTTATCATTTTTCCTCTAATGTCTACAAATTGAATTCAGTTTGGTCGATGGTCTGCCATTATCATTTCAGAATAATTCTTCAGTTACTGTTCCAAAGCTCTAACGAAGCCTAAACGCTCTTGTTCTCTATTATTAGAGATATTTTTATCACTGTTTAAATTGTTTCAAATAGCGTTTTGATCTTATTCTGTAGTTTTCAATAAATTATCTTATGTATTTAGGAATGGTGCTTAATCTTCGTTTAGGGCGAATCCTTCCAACCCTTGAGCAATCGATAAATCACAGGGAGCATATGAGTATTACCTTTGGAAAAGTTGATGACCCTTTCTGAGACAAACACTTCACCACATCAGGCTCAAAATAGTGAGTGATAATGTTCACTTTTCTTCATTCTCTCCATCTCTGCTTCAGACTCCATCATCATCATTGTAACACATTATTATCAGCATTCCATATGGGCAGTGGAAAGTCTGGTGATATTTCAGTGCGTGGCATATGAATCCAGTTGTGTAGATGGACGGCACGAAGTTGAGTGAGCGGAACGTGAGCCCCTGGAGGTGCAGGCAACCCCGCAGTGCAGTTCACGCTACCCCGCTACAGCTGAGGACGTCTGTCGCCGAGCACGAGGCAGTCAGCACCGGAGCGAGGTGCGACATTTTTAAAACCGGGCACGGCGCAGTCGGCACGTCGTACCCCAAATGAGAACGCGAGCGAGATATTCCCGTGAAAAATACCGGCTATCATTTATATGAGGGGGAGCAGATATTGCCGCGAATATTTTACACGCCAGGGATACGCCGGCCCGCCGTGACGCCGCCCTCGCGTTGGGCTCGCCTACGAGGATTTTTATTAAAAAGAATTTTCATTGCACGAAAGGCATTTTCGGAATATTTATTACTCCTTTGTGATATTTTTCCACGGTTGTTTAGCTGCGCGGGAATATCGGTGTATCGATCACTTCCAGTCTTAATGAAGAACGACAGAATCTCCTTTTGACGTACATTCACATAATCTCAGGTCGCCTTTATCGCAGGTTTGTTTTCTTTAAAAATCAAATTATATCCCAATAAAATATTTTTCGGGGAATGGAGGCACGTGCCGAAGCATTTAATACCCTCATATCGGCGTGAATTAGCCACACCGTGCTTGAAAAAATATGCAATGGGCGTTGGAAATCGAACGTCGCATATTTTTCTTCTTAATATTTGTCGCACGGGCTTAATGTCACTCTACCGAATCGGATATTTGAGCTTTATTCGATAGTGGAAACAAACAAAGTGACATTTTTGAACCTCTGACAAATGAAATGTGCTTTTCACGAAACGTATTGCCGCTGTGATCACGTACTGCTAACGGTACACTGGAGTACATACCATTCTATTTGCCCGTCGTATTTGGCAGTGCGCTCCCGTCACCATCGGCCAAAAAACAACAACAAAATTAAAAAAATAAAAGGAAAACTGAAATCATACACTGAAAAAAGGTTTCACGGCCAGCATATACATCCTTAGAATTTGTTTCTTTTCTTCCAGTTTACAGCAATCATAAGGCTTTTGTCCAGCACTATGGATTTCGGTCAGTCCAATATGTTTGAAACATATCCTAATAGTATAATACGAAAAGGCCACAGCCTACAATGAGCCAAATATAGGCTTCAAAGTCGAACACTTTCAGCAAGTGGAGCTGTCTATACACATCAGTGCTACAGTTGGATTGTAACGTCATTACGCCTCTTCCTAAGATCACGTAGTTTCATCAACCTGTGTTATAGGACTAGTAGCTCGGACGTTTTGGCGACGACTCCTTTAACAAAAGCATTCCACAACTTTCCCGTTATCAGTACTTCTCCATTTCTGTTAAAGATGTGCTTTTGAATTTATATGGTCTCTGTGTATGTCCTAACACATTAATCTTCATTTGCAAGACTACTCTGCAAATAACACTTCAGTACCTGGCAGGGATGTCATCGAACCACCTTCAGACTAATTCTCTACCATTCCACTATCGAACAACACATTTCTCATTACCGGTGCAGTTTGTTTGCTGCCCTGACTTGCAACTTACGAAACACGCTAAAAATATTTTTATTTTAAATGCTACTTCCATTCCTTGTTTAGCCGGAGGATGGGGACGAGTGGTTCTAGGCGCTGCACTCTGGAACCACGCGGCCGCTACGGTCGCACGTTCGAATCCTGCCTCGGGCATGGGTGTGTGTGATGCCCTTAGGTTAGTTAGGTTTAAGTAGTTCTAAGTTCTAGGGGACTGATGACCTCAGCTGTTAAGCCCCGTAGTGCTCAGAGCCATTTCAACCATTTGACCCTTGTTTATGTTATTACCTTGCCTGTATTAGCTTTTTTTCTCGGTGAAGCCATGGAATAATTCCCATAATCGGTTCCCCAACTTTGCTACTTAGTTTCATACTCTTTTTCGAAATAAACTAATGTATTACAATACATTTGCTGCAAGTAAGACTAGTATCCATGATTTTGAGAGGATCACTCCGGCATCTGATGTGTTGAAGAAGGTGTACCCAGAAATGAATAATGATTACACTCCCAATCTTTCCCGTTTTGGTTCTTACACATCTAATGCGAAACAGAAGGCGGTCATACAGACAGATATTTTTGCATATGTTTTGTCCTATGTAATAGGATTTTCCTGTTTCGTTAGTGAGAATATAATTTAAACCATTTATGAGGTTTGTACTTTTATGGAAGACTCTTCCGTGTATTATGGCAATAGACTAGTTTCTACTTATCTCTGCTTAGCCTTCAGGCACTGATGATCTACAACATAATACATTCGACAAGACTGGAATTCCGTAAATTAATAAATTTCGGTGCGAATTGTACATTTTTAAACTTTTATTCTTACCACAGCTATGTAGCAGAAGCCTCCCTGACTGAGGTGCTAATCAAGCCACCGGCCGATATTGTTGACGTTATGACAAAACACTTCACGTAGACGAGAGATTGCGACACCAGTCACAAGGCATGTAACTTGGGTGCTTGCGTGCTACTGTGAAAACCACACGTTGCGAAGTTAACCGTGCCTAGCAATCAATGGGGACTGATGACCTCAGATGTTCAGTCACACCGTGCTCAGAGCCATTTGAGCCAATCCATGCTCGAAGAATAGGGACCTGGGAGAAGCCGACAGAACAAGTAATAGGTAGCTAACTTCCTCGTCTTCCTCCAGTAGGACTACATGTGAGGCGTAGCTATAAGTGTCTAAACAATAGAGCTTAGAGGCTCAAAGCATTCAGTCGTGCCATGACGGAAATGGCGGGCATTTGGGTCTCAGAGAAATCCCGCCCAGTCCTGCTGACTACCTCCTCGCTGACTGACTCATCGAGTTCCGGCGAGGTGCGCCTACCAGCGGTGTAATCAGAGGCTTGTGAAACTTCATCGACACGGGGAACTGGCGTGTAGCTGGCATCAACCCTCTAAAGAAACTGGACGTAGGATCACAAGATGTCTATGGTCCGGCCTCCTCTAGACGCCAATGGCTCCTGTCCTGGTCGATCCCTGGGAGGATGGGTGCACTGCTGCGCGGCACGGACGCCTGGTGTCGGTTTCCACACACAAATACACGACAAGGGAACTACAAATAAATGCAAGGTTGTGAAGCTGGCAAGACTATGGAGGACCTGGGTGGACCACGCTCGTACTTCTTCAGAATTCATGCGTGGTGCCTCCCGGTGGTGGGCTGCTTCGCATCGTAGTAGCTGCCACCTGTGAACTATGACAATGGGCGTCACCAGAGGATTGGGGTGTAAGCTCATTCAGCAGTCGGCAGACACCGTGTGTCTGTGAAGATGGCTCAAGTGCTGCACAGAGTTGTTTGAATAAACACCTGTCAACACTACTATCCCGTGGTGTTCTCTGGTTCAAAAATGGTTCAAATGGCTCTGAGCACTATGGGACTTAACTGCTGAGGTCATCAGTCCCCTAGAACTTAGAACTACTTAAACCTAACTAACCTAAGGACATCACACACATCCATGCCCGCGGCAGGATTCGAACCTGCGACCGTAGCGGTCGCGCGGCTCCAGACTGATGCGCCTGGAACCGCTCGGCCACTCCGGGCGGTTCTTTGGTTCTTCAGGCTGTTCTTGAGGTTTGGAGCGTGCCGGTCAAAATGCATTCCTGATCTGCTTCTCGGAGTACCCGTTCTGGGCCAACACAGAGCGAAGATGGTTAAGCCCTGCCGGTAAGCTATCCTGATCTGAGATGGTTCTAGCCCTATGCACTAGCGTTCGTAATACACCGCTGCACTGTGAGGGATGATGATAGCTCGTAGCTTGTAAATACATGTCTGTGTGGTTAGGCTTCCGGAACACACTGTGACCCAAGGAGCCGTCTCCTTTTCTACGAACCAAAACATCCAGAAACGGGAGCTCACCATCTTTCTCTACCTCCGTGGTGAAACAGTTGCTTGGATGGAGGGAGTTCAGACGTTCCAGAAAAGAAGCGTTGCTGTCCCAAGCGGCCATTCCACAAACGTATCACCTTTTTTTTTGGTCATCTGTCTACTGACTTGTTTGAAGCGGCCCGCCACGAATTACTTTCCTGTGCTAACCTCTTCATCTCAGAGTAGCACTTGCAACCTACGTCCTCAATTATTTGCTTGACGTATTCCAATCTCTGTCTTCCTCTACTGTTTTTGCCCTCTACAGCTCCCTCTAGTACCATGGAAGTCATTCCCTCATGTCTTAGCAGATGTCCTATCATCCTGTCTTTCTCCTTATCAGTGTTTTCCACATATTCCTTTCCTCTCCGATTCTGCGTAGAACCTCCTCATTCCTTACCTTATCAGTCCACCCAATTTTCAACATTCGTCTATAGCACCACATTTCAAACACTTCGATTCTCTTCTGTTCCGGTTTCCCACAGTCCATGTTTCACTGCCATACAATACTGTACTCCAGACGCACATCCTCAGAAATTTCTTCCTCAAATTAAGGCCGGTATTTGATATTAGTAGACTTCTCTTCGCCAGAAATGCCTTTTTTGCCATAGCGAGTCTGCTTTTGATGTCCTCCTTGCTAAGTCCGTCATTGGTTATTTTACTGCCTAGGTAGCAGAATTCCTTAACTTCATTGACTTCGTGACCATCAATCCTGATGTTAAGTTTCTCGCTGTTCTCATTTCTATTACTTCTCATTACCTTCGTCTTTCTCCGATTTACTCTCAAACCATACTGTGTACTCATTAGACTGTTCATTCCGTTCAGCAGATCATTTAATTCTTCTTCACTTTCACTCAGGATAGCAATGTCATCAGCGAATCGTATCATTGATATCCATTCACCTTGTATTTTAATTCCACTTTCTTTTATTTCCATCATTGCTTCCACCATGTACAGATTGAAGAGTAGGGGCGAAACGCTACAGCCTTGTCTTACACCCTTCTTAATACGAGCACTTCGTTCTTGATCGTCCACTCTTGTTATTCCCTCTTGGTTGTTGTGCATTTTGTATGTGACCCATCTCTCCCTATAGCTTACCCCTACTTTTTTCAGAATCTCGAACTGCTTGCACCATTCTATATTGTCGAACGCTTTTTCCAGGTCGACAAATCCTATGAAAGTGTCTTGATTTTTCTTTAGCCTTGCTTCCATTATTAGCCGTAACGTCAGAATTGCCTCTCCCGTCCGTTTACTTTTCCTAAAGCCAAACTGATCGTCACCTAGCGCAGTCTCAATTTTCTTTTCCATTCTTCTGTATATTATTCTTGTAAGCAGCTTCGATGCATGAGCTGTTAAGCTGATTGTGCGATAATTCTCGCACTTGTCAGCTCTTGCCGTCTTCGGAATTGTGTGGATGATGCTTTTCCGAAAGTCAGATGGTATCTCGCCAGACTCATATATACTGCACACCAACGTGAATAGTCGTTTTGTTGCCATTTCCCCCAATGATTTTAGAAATTCTGATGGAATGTAATCAATCCCTTCTGCCTTATTTGACCGTAAGTCCTCCAAAGCTCTTTTAAATTCCGATTCTAATACTGGTTCCCCTATGTCTTCTAAATCGACTCCTGTTTCATCTTCTATCACATCAGACAAATCTTCACCCTCACAGAGGCTTTCAATGCATTCTTTCCACCTATCTGCTCTCTCCTCTGTATTTAACAGTGGAATTCCCGATGCACTCTTAATGTTACCACCGTTGCCTTTAATGTAACCAAAGGTTGTTTTGACTTTCCTGTATTCTGAGTCTGTCCTTCCGACAATCATATCTTTTTCGATATCTTCACATTTTTCCTGCAGCCATTTCTTCTTAGTTTCCCTGCACTTCCTATTTATTTCATTCCTCAGCGACTTGTATTTCTGTATTCCTGATTTTTCCGGAAAATGTTTGTACTTCCTCCTTTCATCAATCAACTGAAGTACTTCTTCTGTTTCCCATGGTTTCTTCGCAGCTACCTCCTTTGTACCTATGTTTTCCTTCCCAATTTCTGTGATGGCCTTTTTTAGAGATGTCCATTCCTCTTCAACTGTTCTGCCTACTGCGCTATTCCTTATTGCTGTATCTATAGCGTTAGAGAACTTCAAACGTATCTCGTCATTCCTTAGTACTTCCGTATCCCACTTCTTTGCGTATTGAATCTTTCTGACTAATGTCTTGAACGTGAGCCTACTCTTCATCACTACTATATTGTGATCTGAGTCTATATCTGCTCCTGGGTACGCCTTACAATCCAGTATCTGATTTCGGAATCTCTGTCTGAGCATGATGTAATCTAATTGAAATCTTCCCGTATCTCCCGGCCTTTTCCAAGTATACGTCCTCCTCTTGTGGTTCTTGAACAGGGTATTCGCTATTACTAACTGAAACTTGTTACAGATCTCAATTAGTCTTTCTCCTCTTTCATTCCTTGTCCCAAGCCCATATTCCCCTGTAACCTTTTCTTCTGCTCCTTCCCCTACAACTGCATTCCAGTCGCCCATGACTATTAGATTTTCGTCCCCCTTTACATACTGCATTACCCTTTCAATATCCTCATACACTTTCTCTCTCTGTTCATCTTCAGCTTGCGACGTCGGCTTGTATACCTGAACTATCGTTGTCGGTGTTGGTCTGCTGTCGATTGTGATTAGAACAACCCGGTCACTGAACTGTTCACAGTAACGCACCCTCTGCCCAACCTTCCATTCATAACGAATCCTACATCTGTTATGCCATTTTCTGCTGCTGTTGATATTACCCGATATTCATCTCACCAGAAATCCTTGTCTTCCTTCCACTTCACTTCACTGACCCCTACTATATCTAGATTGAGCGTTTGCATTTCCCTTTTCAGATTTTCTAGTTTCACTACCACGTTCAAGCTTCTGACATTCCACTCCCCGACTCGTAGAACTTTATCCTTTCGTTGATTATTCAATCTTTTTCTAATGGTAACCTCCCACTTGGCAGTCCTCTCCCAGAGATCCGAATGGGGGACTATTCCTGAATCTTTTGCCAATGGAGAGATCATCATGACACTTCTTCAATTACAGGCCACATGTCCTGTGGATACACGTTACGTGTCTTTAATGCAGTGGTTTCCATTGCCTTCTGCATCCTCATGTCGTTGATCATTGCTGATTCTTCCGCCTTTAGGGGCAATTTCCCACCCCTAGGACAAGAGAGAGCCCTGAACCTCTATCCGCTCCTCCGCCCTCTTTGACAAGGCCGTTGGCGGAATGAGGCTGACTTCTTATGCCGGAAGTCTTCGGCCGCCAATGCTGATTATTTATCAAAATTTAGGCAGTGGCGGGGATCGAACCCGGGACCGAAGACGTTTTGATTATGAATCAAGGACGCTACCCCTAGACCGGCACGTATTACCTACGTAGCTCCAAAAACATTTGTGTTTCAAAACCGCCGTCTGAAGTGCTTTGTCCTCGAAATACTGGTCGTTGAATAAAAAGTTAGTCGACTTAAGCACGTGTTTGAAAAGGTGTAAGATGTCCTCCTCCAGCTTAGCTCCTGTGAGTTGTAATGGGCCCATCAGAGGCACTCGTGTGAACAAAGAAACCACATAGAAACTCACTAGTAAGTTGGTAGATTCAAGGCGCAGATTCTTCAGTCGTCGTATAAAATCTTCTGAGTTTAGAATATGGTGTTCACATTTCCCCACCATGGGACTTAGAAGAGAAGCGAGATGTTTAGCTAGGTGGTATGCTGGGGCACCTACATTACTGACGATAGGGCGAAGCGGAACATTCTACTTATGTATCTTTGGCAGGCCATAAAGTGGTGGGGGAACTGGCACTCGTTCTCTTAAACTCTTCTTCAGATGGTCAGGAAATTGGCTGGACTTGAGGAGAACTGATGTCTTCCTTTGTACGACATCTGTCGGATCTTTATGGAGACGACGATATGCTGTATCCTGTAGTAAGTCTATCATCTTACCAAACTAAGATGTGGCAGGCAAAGAACAGTGGCGTTACCCTTATCAGCTGGTAAAATTACTATATCATTGTCTTCTTTTAAAGAACGAAACGCTCTTCTTTCTTCAATGGTGACGTTCAGCTTGGGTGCAGGCATCCTGGTGATTGATCTGCAAGCCTCTCGCCATATTTCTTCAGCAGCATCATTCGGAAGTCATAAAACACCTTGTTCAACGGCACTGATGAACTCCTTGATGGGCAAGGTCTTGGGAGTAGGAGAAAAATTAAGTCCTTTTTCTAACACTGACATTCCAGCGACACTCAGTAGTTTATCTGTGAGATTAAACACAGTCCGTCTGCTAAATTTCTCTTCTTGCAATGACCGGTGTGTAAGGCGTTGAAACTTAGAAGTTTGACGCGCCGTGATTTGCTACCGCGCCCAGTCCGAAAGCGCCCAAGTAGAGCCGTCCACCCCCCCCCCCCACCCCCCACCCCCCCACCCCCCAGGAATCCGCTGAAAGGCACGACGAGATCTTCAGATGAAGTGAGAGAAGGCTTCTGGAGACTTGGTATAATACTCGACTAGTATAACAGATTCTTTCTCTCACCAGTGCCCTGCTTGTTCGTTGTTTAATTCTCCTGGTCGCCGCAGAGTCCACATAATGGGTAAACTTGGCGAAATTAGGTGTAGTCTGCTGGTCCCGACATCTCAGAAAGAACGCTAGAGAGTACAACAGTCTCTTTCTCTTGTTGCGAAGCTTGTCGAACTCACGTATTGTGTTAACCATCTCATCCCGTAGAGGTACCAGATGTACTGTTTGGGGCTTTCCCGGCGCTGCATCTGCTTGATAGGTTCCCGGGAATTACACCGGATAATATTGTAAAAACCGCAGAGCTTAGCCATCTCCGTTCTGAGTTAGCCCAGAACGGGTACTCCGAGAAGCAGATCCGGAATGCATTTCGATCAGCACGCTCCAAACCTCAAGAACAGCCTGAAGAACCAGAGAACACCACGGGGTTGGTTCCTCTACCGTATGTCGGTGGCGTGTCTTTTGAAATAGGCAGAAGTCTTATGAAATACCGAATTAATTGTGTTTTCCGTTCTCCAGCACCAGTGTTATCAATGCTGTGCTCTGTTAAAGACAACATCGGCCTGAGGAGACCAGGAATATACAATATCCCGAGCCACTGTGGGAAGTCTCATATTGGCCAGACGTGTCGTACGGTTAAAGACAGATGCGACGAACATAAACTTCACACGAGGTTGGGTCAGCGAGAGAAATCTGCGGTTGCTGAACACTGCCTTGACACGGGACACGGCATGAACTATGAAGAAACTAAGATCCTCTCGTATGCTTCCACATACTGGGACTCCGTTATGAAAGAGGCTGTAGAAATACGTATAAGCAGCGGCCTAATAAACGGAGACACGGGGTTTCACCGGAGTAATGCCTAGTAGCCAGCCTTGGCGGCACTAAGGAATCGTTAGTCTCAGATTAGCAACTGCACCGAGTCAAAGCAGATGGGAAACCTTAGTGCAGATGCTTAAGTCGCGTGCCAATACCTCTCGCGCGCAAACGGGGTCCGTCGCTCCCGGCCGCACTCACCGCGCCGCGGCGCGCTTCCACAGACCGCGACCCGTTTCTCCAGCAGAGGACTCTGGTATTCGACGCCATCTACGATTGGTCTTCTATTACGTTATGCCTCCGCTGGCGCCTGCGCTTTTTTATAAAGCCAACGTATAAAAGGGTGAGCTTGTGAGCGACGCGACAGTAGCACTTGAAGATGGCGGGCAGTTGTCTCGCTGAAATATTGTGCTGTTTTTACAATATTATCAGGCGTAATTCCCGGGAACCTATCAAGCAGATGCAGCGCCGGGAAAGCCTCAAACAGCACAACACTACGCTGTTTGACTGCAACTCCCAGAGTAAATTTGCCCTCTCCATTTCTCTCACCCATCCCGATGCATTGTAGCCTGGAATGGGTTGGGTCGTTACAGTTGGTGTCATAAAATGGCTGTTACACTTGACGACACAGGTTGTATCAGGAAGCGTTCATTCAGTGTCAAAACACTACAGTTTGGTGAGAGAATTGCAAATATTTATAGTTGGAACCACTACTGCCTCGTGAGCGTTAGCCCGGCGACTAGCCTGAAATAATGCACGCAGTTCCACCGCGTTACCACGACATCCCTTACTCCGTGAGAGGCAAATAACCATGTTCAGTCCTTTTTCAGTGTTACACTCATCGAGATTCAGTGGGAGCTATCACAGGTAGGCGACAAACATCGAAGATCATCCAAAATAATTACACGTGCCGTCTCTTCAAGAGATGCTACAAAGACGTTCAACATTTGACTCAGTTTCGAGATTCTAACTATCGATTCGCCCCCCCCCCCACCCCCCAATCATCTCTGTCCAAAAAATGGGGAAAGAACTTACTTCCAGCACTACTACTCCAGCCTGGACTGGAGACGATGGAGGCAGGTTCACTTACTATAAGAAAATTATTGTATAATTGACTGACTGTACAAGTTTTATTGTTTGTACGGATGAGGTTTGACTGGTCTGCCTTTTTCACATACTTTTTTTGAAAAAAGGACCTTGTTAATTCTTCGATTACAAATTGCTATTGACGAGCGCCTTTATATAATTAATGGAAACCGATTTTCCATAAATAAGGTTAGTTTAATTCAGGTTTCCCATACACCATACATAGACAAACAATTCAAACTAATCGTATTAATGAGTTTTATTACCAAAAGGTAAATGACAATACTTATCGTTGACAATTACACAGATGTGTCGCAAGCAAATGGCAACATACAAACGAAGCGATTTCTTCAGTGCAACAGTTCTCAAATCTGTGTATACAAGCGAAGTAACAAGCGTTGACGCTTCTATCCATGTCGCTAGTCCTGAACCTGCTATTCAACTAGGGCGTCACCAGTCGGTCGTAGTGTTTGTGTCCTCTTCACATAGGGGTGCTGCTGTTGCCATGTCGTCCTGGAGTGGGGTCGGTCAGACTGCGATTAACTGACGTCTTCTGACAGGCATCTCTTCTCTATCGTTTCGACTGGCGTGCCGGCCCCTGACTTCACGCCGTAACACAGTGCGCCTGCGTTATACTACCTTACTTGGAGGGCCTGTATGCCCGCACTGTACCACCCTACGGGTCGATGTCAGAGCCAACGGCTCGCTGAATGCACAACGTCCCCATAGTCCATGTGCTGCTTCCCACGGAGTGCACTCTTCATTGGGCAAACAGATGCAAGTCGGGAGGTGCTAACTCTAGGCTGTAGGATGACTGAGGGTGAAGAGTCCAGTGAAGTTCTGCGACCTCCTCTCGGGTGCGCAGACTGGTGTGAGGCCTTGCGTTGTCACAGAGAAGGATAAGTTCGTTTTGAATTTTTGTGGAGAGGAAAATGCTGAAGTTTGTTTCTTGAATTTCCTGAGGATAGCATGTTACACTTCAGAGTTGCACCATGAGGGTGGACATCAAACATAATAACCCCTTGAGTGACGCAGTCTTATAACTATGTGCTGTAGTACTACAGGCGCTGTAAATTTTTAAGTTGAGGGTCCCAGAAGCCCGTCGTCATGAACTGACCGACTGAGTGTGTGGCTTTTAACATTTCCTTTGGAGGAGAGGGTGTGTGACGCCACTCCATGGATTGCCGTATGCTTCCGATTCGAAGTGACGAATACATTTTTTAACGCCTGTGATGGCGTTCGATAAAAAATGTCTCGATGAGCCTCGTCACGCCCAAGCAATTCTACACAGGTGGTCTTCCGCAAGGCGGTGAGGACCCCAGCGGACATACACACATTTGAGTACCGTAACTGGTGGACAGGTGTCACCACAAGGAACAGCGACGTCCAGTAGAGCAGCGAGGTGTTTTGAGAGTGTCTGCATATTCCAACACCGCAGGAATCACAGCTGTATGCTGCCAGCTGGCGCTCGAGAGATCTGTCTGGTTTGCGCGACCTTGGTGCTATGATGATAAACGCCTCACCGAATGACTCAAGAGTGCTTTTATTCACTCCCAGGTCGCCGTAGACATTCTGAAAGCCCCTGTAAATACCTGCGATGCTGTCGTTTTCCATCAAAAGAAACCCTATGACAGCTCTGCTTGGAACGCGTGTCCGTTACACGTTTGTAGGCGCTACAGTCTGGAACCGCGCCACCGCTACGGTCGCAGGTTCGAATCCTGCCGCGGGCATGGATGTGTGTGATGCCGTTAGGTTAGTTAGATTTAAGTAGTTCTAAGTTGTAGGGGACTGATGACCTCAGCAGTTAAGTCCCATAGTGGTCAGAGCCATTTTTGGTCCGTTACGAGCGCCGCTTTGAAAGTTACGTATAGCGCCGCCAACTACCGATATTACACTAACGTGCCGTGAAACACGCTAATGCAACCGTCTGAGAGGATTTAGAAATTCGACAGCGCGTGTGTCTAATGGAAAAGGGTATCGGATTATAATTTTGAATTTTGTGAAGTTAACGGAAAAACCAAATGGGCCTTCACCGTTCGTGTTGACAAAAGTATCAAAATCATCAATGAGTGAAAAGAAACCAACGGTTGCCAGCCTAATTATACACATTTATTCGGAAATATATATATGAGAAAATAGGATATTAGTTACTGAAGTTATTTTTGTTGTGATTTTCGTTTGAATAGCAAACAGGCTACAAAATGAAACAGTGCACTTTGTACTGTGTGTGTAGCAGCAGCTACCAATAACACAGACACACACACACACACATACACACACACACACACACACACACACACACCAACACACCAGTAAATTATAGATAGAAAATTTTCACCGAGGTCATACTAATGACAGCTATACTCAAGAGCATTACTTAGCCAAATACTGAAACGTCACTGCATGAAGTGTAGGACTAATTTTGGACATAAGTGAATTCTATCTTGACTGACATGAAAAAATACAAAGACGAATAATTTTTTTTAGTATTGTGCAACTGTAAAATGTAACTATACTAGATTTTTAGCCTCCATTTGCATAAGCAAAGAAACTTTACCTAGGTTTCTGCTATAATAATGCAGCCTTCTTCAGAAATGTCACAATATAGAATTAAAATTAAAACATGGCAGATATTGACCTTGTCAAACTTAAAATTTTACAGCGCCTGTAGTACTACAGCACATAGTTATAAGACTGCGTCACTACTACTAGTGTTTTGCAGGTAGGCCACACAAACAGCCCAGACAGGGGGGCCGCGGGCGCTGAGTCGTAACTGGGCGCCGCGGGCAGCGACGCAGCGAGCTCAGCTGGTGGTCGCGCGCATACGCGTGTGGAGTAATACTGACTTGAAACCAGAAAATTTTAACTGAGATTATTATGGAAAATAGTTTATTACAATAGTTCGGACTATTAATGGCACGAAATCCATAAGTCACTGAAATGACCATTTCATAAAAGGGAGAGGACGTAAAACAAGTGTACTTTACATACGTAAGAATAAAGATTAATTGATAACATTATTTGTTACAACAGCTATAAATGTTACTGGTAAATAAACCATAATAACTGAAGGTACAGTTGTATGAGAGGAAAATGACATTATATAGCGTAAACGAAACTTTCAATAACAAAAGCTGCTACTGTACGGACAGCTGATCGCTCCGCCAAGTCCATTGCTCGTGGTTGTTCAGTTCGCAGCATTAGTAAAAAATCTTTGATTATTGCAATAGTACAGACTATATCTAAAAGCTAATCATTCACTTAAATTACTTTTCAAGACAATAAAATACTACACTGAGCTTAATTAACTTCAAAAAGAAACTTTCATGATTGTTACCAAAACTACACCTTCTTTGACAATGTGCATAATTTTACTTCTAACAGCACTACCGTAAATATGTTCGTTAAAGGTTTATATCTACTTGAACTTAAATTACCTGTGAAGCAGGTATTCTTAGAAATAATATTTACACAATCTAACACTATAATCCTACAAAACTAAATTTTATTATAAAGTAAGGACACTAGCAAACGCCTATCCAACTTCACTTTTGTGGTTTTAGCTTTTAAATAATTAAGGTCTTCACTTTCCCATTAATTGATCTTTGAATTTTTGTACTTAAACTTTCTACCTTAACAATTTCACTTGGAGTAGTTGATTAACAAATCATCCAAATGACACTCTTACTTTAGCTTTCACTACTCCATTTACTTTAGACAAAAAGCACTTTTAAACAAATGAATGCAAGAACTATTCGTTTAAATCAGGACATTCGGTTTTAGTAGAACTTAGGTGAGAACCCTGCGTAGGTTCATGATCAGGATTGAAATTATGGTTCCGGACACGAATTTATGTTTTATCTGATTATTATTGAAACAACATACAAATTAACTGGTCTATACCCATATACATTACTTAACTGAATGTATTAAGTTTGTGAAGCAGTAGCGAAGTTTGGTGGCAGGCTCAATGGCGGCTAACTGTACTCATGGTTCTTGAAGTGCGAATGCTCTATCGATTCTCTTCTAGGCGTCGGATTTTCGACTTAGAGCCATTCCATTATTCCGTGAATACCAAATAATATCCAGATCCACATCCCTTCTATTGCAGCTCCCAATTGCCTCTCATAGCACCGTCAATGTGTACTGTGCTAAGGCTAGCCACACACTGGGTGCAGTTCACACAAAGGAGCCGCTCAGTTCGACCGCCAAACCCACCTTTTGCATTGCGCCACGCCACTTTCGTTGCGGAGGAACTTCTCTACAGCGTTTACACGTTACAAATACAAGTGCCCTAAGCGTGAACCAGCTTTTAACAAACATATTCTTTTTGATAAACATATTCGTATTATAATAATTTAAAATTTCTTCACATTCTTTTTCTGTTTTCATATATACATTACAAAACTCTAATTTTCTTGACATACATCAAGGAGTTTAAACCACACAGAATGCACAATTGACAAATTGAAGATATAAAGTTACATAAAATAAACGTACTCCTAATCGATATAACTGTTACACCAGAACTTTATGAAACTGCTTTTGTTCGTTTTCACTTCTCTGTAGACATTCTTCAGGCGCCTATTAACATCTGCGATGCTCTGGTTTTCCGCCAAAAGAAACACAATGACAGTCCCCTGTTTGGAATGCACCTCCTTTACAGACCATTTTTTAAGGATACGTATAATGCCGCTATATGTCGAAACTTGATGCAACTATGGGGCCTGAAGCGGATGGCAAAAAAAAAAAAAAAAAAAAAAAAAAAATCCGCATTTTTCAAGAGAAACTGCATGAGAAAGATGTTTTGCATTACTTTTTGTACGGCCCTCGTACATCGAAAAAAATGTACAGTTATGCTTGTATTCTGCTGATTATGAAAGAGAAATAGCACTTCTGTCGTCAAATTTAAAACAAATAATCGTTATTTCTCCTTGTTTATGAACCACATCCTAGAGACAGCGACGATATTAAATTCCTGTCGAACTGCATGCCTTAGTATAAATCTCTGCGCAGAAGCTGATAGCGAGTGGCGTGGATGTCGTGTGTGAGGGACACGTGGCATTTCATACGGAAGCGGCGAGCACTTAGGTGATTTATGGCGGGTCGGGACACGTGGACGTGGCTGGTCCTGAATCGCTGCCATCCGCAAGATTGATTTGCCGGCGCGGCCGCCTGCCACATGTCGTTAGGTACCACCGCTGGGATATCTTCCTGCAATTGATATCCGCCTGATCGCTATCCCATGGCGTAGCTCCATGTGTCGTCGTTGAGAGCGTGACGTCATGTATTGTCTCCAGTAGTCACAAGGCATATCAATATCTCTCTCTCTCTCTCTCTCTCTCTCTCTCTCTCTCTGTGTGTGTGTGTGTTTGTGTGTGTGTAGTTCCACACAGTCTCGTGGTAGCTGGTATTTCTCTACGTAGTGTCTTCGCAAAAGATCTATGGCAGCATGTGTAGTTAACAGGAGTATATGCAGGTGAATCACTTAATTCTTACACTTACAGTACTGACATGGAAGGTACTATTCATATGCAGTTTTAACATAAATGGAATGGAACGATGGGGACAAGCCTGGAAAGCCGCGGTGTTAGCACGGCGCTTCCGTGACTTGGAGAGGCGTTTTGGCCTAGGATCAAATCCACCCAGCGGGTCATCTACAAGGAAGCCGGCCAGCCTGGATGTTCTTTTAGGCGCTTTCCCACATCCGAGTATAAAGACTACAAGCTGTTAACCACGTCTTCAATCTGTTACGAGAGCCGTAAATCCTGAAAAAACGTTGGCATATTTTCACATGAGAGCACCAGACTCTGACGGTTGGAGTGCACCAATTCTGTTCCGGGTGACGGAGGGTGGGGGGGGGGGGGGGGGGGGGGGGGGGGGGAGGGTGAATGGCGTGGCGAAAGGAAACGCATCCGGTCGCCCTGTGCCACTCTAACGTTGGCTACTCCAGTAATTAACATACCAATCACGTGAAGATACGGTATAAAGGTCAGGACAATCAAGAAGAAACAGAAGTGTGAAGATGGCGTCACCATAATTGCAGCGCACACAATGACTTTACTGATCACCAGACTGGGTACTGCAGAAAGTCATGTGTTTTAAATGGAGCAGTACCGATAGACATTAACAAAATATCGGATTTCTTAGCATTTCTGAACGCCATCATTCCCTATTTCTTATTTCTTGAACTGTTATAGAATAACTGGCTGTGGAACCAGCGTTACAGGCGACAAACATGCAAAAATCTTTCTCTCGGCAGTAAGCAGTTGAGTAGTGCAGAAAATCTGCGACTGATAATTGTACTACAGTACAATAAAAAACACTTTACGTTGATTTTATTTTGTTAATGTGAAAGGGCATTGATCCATTTTTTTAATAATAAAATAATACATAAACAGCGTTTTCCATTACAGGAATGTATGGGGTGTAGGTTATAAATGATTCATCTTGGATAGTATACGTGTCGTCGAATCCCACATTCCTCAAACCCCCAACCCAGTGCGCAGTACTCCTTCTTCCCCTGTCCCTCACTATTCCATTCGAAGATTTTGCCAACGAAAAGTGACTGCAGGATAGTACTCTATATAAGTTGGACTTTCTTCTAGTCGTCATTGCTCCCATGCCAGAGCAAGTAACTCGTTTAGTCACGAATCTTAGTACGTCTGCACACGGATTACTAAGCCAAAATATTTCATCACGCCGGCTGGAAATTTGCGTCGTTTATAACAATGGTTTTTAAAAGTCCGGAGACATTCTTGCACTGACCAGTGGAATGCCTCAAGAACAGAGTAGCAAGTCTTAAAATCTTCTGATATTCTTCTCTTGTTACAGTAAAAGCATGCAAGATACAATGGTGATGAGCAACAGTCACGAAATGTTCGGATTGTGCTTTCTCCAGCGAACCGTTCCATTCTTCCCATTAATCGCACATAGCACATACATTTCCATAATTAATTGTGCTAAATCTAACTCAGAAAAGGATATACCCCTACACGAGAGCCGGACATGGCGTTCTAACTTCACGCATGCAGGGCGTGCGGGCCAAGACTCGGCCTGTCTCGGCTTCGCACTGTCATTCTCTGACGTGAGCGACGTCATTGCGTAGTGCAGCGTGACGTTTTTCTGTCGGCACAACTCGCTTCATTACGGCAGAATCGTGGTCCTAGAGCAGTTTACCCTTCGCTACTTGTTCGTAGTATCGATCTAAACACGGGATTCATTGTCCTCTAAATCAAGAACCAACCTGTGCTAAATTTGCAGGCATGGAGCACTTGAAGAAATTAGTACTACAAACAGTAAAATTTCTAAAGTCACACGTTTTCATCCACTGGAAGTTACAACAGTTTTCGATGGAACTGAGCGAAGAGTATGGAGACTTTATTTGGTACTGTAAAATAGGTTGGTCAAGTCAAACAGCATGCCTGGAACGTTTCCTGATTCAAAGCACGATATTGTTGAATTTTTGTTGGAAGAAGAATTGCGAGAATGAAA
The DNA here is from genome assembly GCF_023864345.2 of Schistocerca serialis cubense. Classification (NCBI taxonomy): domain Eukaryota; kingdom Metazoa; phylum Arthropoda; class Insecta; order Orthoptera; family Acrididae; genus Schistocerca; species Schistocerca serialis. The sequence goes on along the minus strand of NC_064639.1, from coordinate 753,316,457 downwards.
ATTAAACACCCGGAATCGACTGCAGACCTAGCGTTTCAACAAAAAATGACAGCACAAGTGCACACAAAGACGTTACAAGGTGAGAAGGACTTTTTCTGATGTGTTAGGGACGCATTTAAAAAGAAACTCGCGTTTTAGAAGGGACACATTCTGAGAAACACAGTCCAGTTGTCTACGTTAATTGGCCTTAAAGAAAACATGAGCTTTAAAAAGTTCATTGCGGCCTTGAAAGAATTACAAGGATAGCTTTCTAAACGTTTTGAGGACATTGCAAAACTCCCATCTGATTTCGACGTGTTTAAGAGAGCGTGTTCAGTTTCAACTGAAAGCACCTCTGTGCATGTGCAGATGTAAGTGATGGATCTGCAATGTAACGTTAAAACTCGCCGGGACGTCTACTTTGCTTTCCTCAGGTAGAGTTTCCACATCTACAGAATGAAATTGCCAGAGTGCTACAATATTTCGACTATACGTTTATAGATTATGAAACTAAATATGGAACGATGAAATGACAAGTTGCGTGCAGAAATCTATGGAATTGTCTGCGTTTATCAAAATGCCTACAGCTGTAACAGATAAAAGTTATATTTTTTGTCTTCATTGCTAAAAAATAATGAAATAATACTGCAAAGTTCTTTTACATTTGATCTGTGCTGTTGAGACATGTGAAATATAAAATGTAGCCGTTTACAGTGCGACTCCATTCCCATTTAAATACGGCACGTTCGCATTTTCCCCTAGTGGTCATACAGTGCGCTGTGGCGGCGGGGGAAATATGCCAGTCAGTCCGAGCGCTATGGCTCCCATGCCACGGCATGGCTCGCGGGCCAGATTCTTGGCCACTGCTACCCTAAACACTATTTGATCCAAGAGTATCCGGACACCTATTAGTGGTCATTAATACAGTGTCTCCACTCTTCGTATTTATGGTACCTTGAATTTCGTGGGACGCTATCAATGAGGTGTCTGCATGTCTTGTGGAGAAATGACAGCTTATTCTTCCTCAAAAGCCAAAACCAGGAAAGGTAGTGATGTTGGGCGCTGGGGTCTGGAACGAAGTCAACGCTGTAACTCATTCACAGCGTGTTCCATTGGGATCAAGTAGGGGCTCTGCGCACACCAGTCCATTTCCGGAATGTTACTGTCCACAAACCGCTGCCTCATCGGTGACACTTTATGACAGGGTGCATTGTCGTGTTAATACAAACAATCATGGTTTCCGAACAGCACACAATGTCGTAAAATGTGATCATACCATTCCCCATTTTGAGTCTTGTTAAACGCAATGGGGAGACTACATCCAAATCACGGAAAACACCCTTATGCCGTAACACCACTGTGCCATGCGGTAGGCACATCGGTCATTTATTCTTCTGTTTCGATAATAACCGTAGCTTCACTGGCGGCGGGCTGACTTCTAGACGTCGCGCCGGTGGGTTCAAATTCAAATGGCTCTAAACACTATGGGACATAACATCTGAGGTCATCAGTCCCCTAGAACTTAGAACTACTTAAACCTAACTAACCTAAGGACATCACACACATCCATACCCGGGGCAGGATTCGAACCTGCGACGGCAACAGCAGCGCTGTTCGGGACTGAAGCGGCTAGAACCGCCACAGCGGCCGGCTGCGCCGGTCGGAAAGGAGAGGCTGGAAGGACTAGCAGTATGGAGAGATCGTGTTTAAGGGTGGGAGGAATGAGCTGGGAGTGTGGTGAGTATCTCTACTCTGCTGTTATATTGAACTTGGCTGTGGAGTGGTGGCGACGTCAGCTGATGTTTGTACGCAGCTGAGGCAAGGGTAGTTGTGTTAGTATTCACAGAACCAGTGTAGAATTGCCAGGTTACGAGAAAGTCGCTTTTGAAAATATAAGGGGGTTCAAAAAGAAACGAACCGGAGGCATAATTACAGAGACCAGTACTTGAATATTAGAAGTTTGACCCTTTCTGTTGAGACACTAGTCCTACTGTGACACAGGCGGTGAATGGCTGTCTCATAAAACTCCTGGATCTGCGATATTAACCAGTTCAGCACGTACAACTGGACGTCGTCGTCCGAGGGGAAATGTTGCCCCTCAGAGCTTTTTCAGGGGACCAAAATGTCGTAACCACAGCGAGAGAGTCCGGACGGTATGGAGGGTTGCCGAGAACCACCTATTTGAATTTCTGCAGGAGTGCCGCGACTGTGTTGGCCGTATGAGGCTTTGCATTGTCGTGTAGCAGAATGACCGATGGGTAAGACTGCCTGGTCGTTTTGATATGATCGCTTGGTGAAGGGTGGTCAAGGTTTGCCTGTATCGCTGAGCATGCACTGTTGTCCCGTGCTGCAGGAAGTGAATCAGAAGGGGGCCTTCGTCAAAGAAGAACGTCAGCATAACCTTTTCTGCACTGTTGTGGATGGCATTGGCTTTCTTTGGTGGTGGTGACCCTGGATGCTTCCACTGGAGACGTAGTAGTTTTGATTCTGGTTCGAAGTAATGACACCATGACTCATCTCCAGCTACCACTGGTGCCAGGAACGCATTCCCTTCCCGATCATAGTGCTGCAGATACGTAGCACAGTGGGCCATTCGACATGCTTCCTTGTGTGGTCGAAGACTGTGGGGCACCCATTGGGCACACACTTTGGGCATGTGCAGTCGTTCCTTCATGATAGTGCGAACACTTCTGACGCTCAATCCGACCACTTCGGCTATGACTTTCACTGTCACTCGGCGGTCCTGGGTAATGCGTACATCCACCAGGTGGACGATGTCACCGGTAATGCAGTGTGGTGCTCCAGAGCTTACATCAACGGCTATCGGCACCTGTCCTTCCCTGAAGCGCTTGTGCCATCCCTTGACCCTTGCAAGGGACATGCAGTGTTCGCCGTACACTTGTGACATTCGTCGATGAATGTCCGTTCCTCCTACTCCTTCCGCTATCAGAAAACGAACAACCCTCTTTGCTCTTCTTTTCATGCCTCCTTGTCACTGTTTTCAATGCGACTGGCAGCGTTGGACGGTTGATGCATGCTGTGTGTTCTGTATTTCTGTATAGTCACGTGATGTGCACGCGTGCCCTCTAGTGACGGGCTGTGAACTTCCACACCTCGTTACTCATGCCACGATATTACACTACTGTCACCGGTTTGCGCATTCCAGACTCCAACTCGTTTCTTTTTGAACGCCCCTTGCAAAGCCTGAGGGATTCGCTCGCCTTCCTGTTAATTGCAAGTGTCACATTAGTGAGGATCGCCTAGTGTAAGTGCGACAACCAGTGTAGCGGTTACCGTAACTTGTGATTTATGTAGCTTGAATGTGCGTGTGTGTTGTCAGATATACTGCGATACACGATCTCTGTGGACATAGTGCTCATTAACATAGACGAGTCAAATCTTATTTTTGTTGTGGCTGGCATACACCACTTGTTATTACCTGTATGTAATTAAGCTGGAATTTTATTTTGGTCTTGGTGACGTTTCGTGGTTGTCATTGCTTAGTGTTAAAGACACATTTTTGGCGTATCTACCTGGAGTTATATGTTTCAGACAATGTTTACTGAATTTTGTCTTTAAGACCACTGGTCACTGATCTCTACAACATTTATGTAACTGTCGGTTGCACGAAGTCTGTTATTCTTCAGACGAAATTGCGGTGACTGTAAATTCATGCAGGACTGTGTCTACTGACGTCAGTACTCCGTTTCGAAGGCGCTTGTATGCTATTCTTTGTATCTGTAAGATAACAGGAGTCAGCTGAGATCAGGAGAGGGTTGTCGTTGCGTCAGCTTAAAATTTTGTGCCGGCCGCGTACCTTGTACAGCGGCGTGTTGTCACTTCGCTGATGTTGATAATTGTAAGTGAAGTGCTTGCGTATCTGCTGGTTGACCAGGTGACTAATTTAGTTCCTTTGAACAGCAGTATCTTGAAGTTTTGAATATCTTTTTTTAAGGCTGACTAATATCATTTCCGCAGCAGGCGTTGTTACTGATACACTTTTAAACTTACGCCTTAATCACCACCTATAATTGTCATTAGATTATTGTCGTATCGTAGCTTATCGATACAGCCAGAGCCGGTGCCTCGAAGATTCTTGCAGGCGCCGCGCATTGCGCTTTGAACATCACCACCAATGAGGAACCTCCAGTCCGCCGAACAGTGAAGACTGGCAGGCCGGTGTTGTAAGCGGTGGCCACCTGCGCACACCTTTTTTGAGATTACCTTCGTGTCATTAGTTGCTGCCGAACGTTTCACCCGGTTGTTGGAAGCATGCTCTACCGACAAACGTTCAGTTCACGCAGACTCACACTCGTGTCGGCCTCTGCTCTTAGCTATCGTCGTTTGTCAGCAGTGTAATAGTTCTTTCGCAAAAGGTTTTTCTTTTTTCGTCGTCAGTCTTCTGACTGGTCATTCCCTGGTGCTTTAACAGATCTCATACCATCCTGTCCCTTCTTCTTGTCAGTGTTTTCCATATACTCCTTTCCGCGCCGATTCTCCTGAGAACCTCGTCATTCCTTATTTTATCAGTCCACGTAATTTTCAACATTTTTCTGTGACACCACATCTCAAATGGTTTGATTTACTTCTGTTCTGGCTTTGCCACAGTCCATGTTTCACTACCACTCAATGATGCGCTCCAAATGTACATTCCCAGAAACTACTTTCTCAAGTGAAAGGCCTATTTTTGATACTAGCAGACTTCTCTTGCCCAGGAATTCCCTTTTTTCCCTTGTTAGTCTGCTTTTTGTGTCCTCTTTGCTCCGTCCGTCATGGGTTATTTTGCTGCCTAGGTGGAAGGATTCCTTAACCTCTTCTGCTTCGTGATCACCTATCCTGATGTTAAGTTTCTCGCTGTTTTCTTTTACACTATTTCTCATTACTTCGTTTTTCTTCGATTTGCTCTCAGTCCATGTTACGTACCCATTAGTCTGTTGACTCCATTCATAAATTCGGTAATTCTTCTTCACTGTCAGTGAGCATAGCAATGTCATCAGCGAAGCTTACCATTGATATTCTGCCCATTGAATTTTAATCCTAGTCTTGAACCTGCTTTTATTTCCGTCATTGCTTCTTCGATTTATAGACTGAACAGTAGGGGTGAAAGACTAATCCCTGTTTTACACCATTTTCAATCGTAACACTTCGTTCTTGATCTTATACTATTACCGTTCGCTCTTGGTTCCTGTACTTATCATTATATTACCCATGTATCCTTGTGCTTTACCCGCTACTTTTCTCAGGATTTCGAACATCTCGCACCATTCGACATTGTGGAACACTATTTTAAGTCCAAAAATACTATGAAAGTGTTTTGCTTTTTCTTTAGTCTCATTTCCATTAGTCAGGAATTTTTGGCCAATGGAGATATCGTCACGACACTTTTTCAGTAACAAGTCACATGTCCTGTGGATACACATTATGTATTATTAATCCAATGGTTCCCATTGCCATCTGCGTCCTCATGCCGTTCATCATTACTGTTTCTTTTGCCTTTAGGGGCTGTTTCCCGCTCTAAGGCAAGAGAGTGCCCTGCACCTCTGTCCGCACCTCCGCGCTCTTTGACAACGCCGTTGGCAGATTGAGGGTGACTTCTTATGCTGTAAGTCTTCGGCCAACATTGCTGATGAGTTTCATTCGAAAATTAAGCATTGGAGAGTTTCGAACCGGGACCGGAAAAGTTCTGATTAACAATCAAAGACGTTACCTCTAGACTATAGGTGTGTAAATTACATTTATTTAAAGTGCGCGTGCGTCAACTAATGTTGTGCTTCCGTGTAGAGATTCATACGACAGTAGATCCCTTTGGCCATTTTTCCACCCTTTTACCATTAGTAGCGAGGTCATAACGTTGGGCTTCTTGTAATGTAACGGTCACCGGCTCGCATCATAACAATTGCACCACGAAATTAATTGATACGAAGCATGTATTGCTAAGGCTCCAGTGTGGAGCGGTCATTACAGTAAAATTTTGATAGGCTGCTTTTATGTTTGTGTTTTATTCTATGGTTATCTTTGATGCGTGAAGAGGGTCGTAGTATGTAATAGGCAGACATCTATCCAGACCACCACAAAGGAATTCCAAACCGCATCAGGATCCACTGCAAGTTCTACAACAGTTAAGTGGGAGGTGAGAAAACTTGGATTGCATGGTCGAACGGCTGCTCATAAGCCACACATCACGCCCGTAAATGCCAAACGACACGTCGCATGGAGTAAGGGGCGTAAACATTGGACGATTGAACAGTAGAAAAACGTGCTGTGGAATGATGAATCAGGGTACATAATGTGGTGATCCGATGGAACGGTGTGGGTATGGCGAATGCCGGTGAACGTCATCTACCAACATGTGTAGTGCCAATGTTAAAATTCGGTGTTATGGTGTGGTCGGGTTTTTCATGGAGGGGGCTTGCACCCCTTGTTGTTTTTCGTGGCACTATCCCAGCACAGGCCTACACTGATGTTTTAAGGACCTTCCTGCTTCCCACTTTTGAAGAGCAATTCGATGGCGATCGCATCTTTCAACACGATTGAGCATCTATTCATAATATACGGTCTGTGGCGGAGTGATTACACGAGAATAACATCCCTGTAATGAAATGTCCTGCACAGAGTCCTGACCTAAATCCTACAGAACACCTTTGGGTTGTTTTGGAACTTCGTGCCAGGCGTCACCGAGTGACATCGATACATCATCTCCTCGGAGCAGCACTCCGTGAAGAATGGGCTGCCATTCCCCCAGAAACTTAAGGGTGGGCCAACACCACATTGAAATCCAGCATTATTGGTGGAGGGCGCCACGAACTCTTAATTTCAGCCAAGTATCGGGATACTTTTGATCACATAATGTATGTCACGTTTTGCTAAACGGAACCTTTTAATACTTTTGGAGTAATTTAAAGTGACACATGTCACGGCTGAACTTTGAAATATCCTTCTATGCTATTCTTTGATAGACTTAAATGTAAATGGTCCAGAAGAATTGTAATTTATCACTGTATCCACAGGGCAAGTGTGATTAATGTCTGAATAAAAGTTTTTTTTTATAGTTTATGAAAGACTGTTTATACTATGTTGTAGCACTGTAGCATTCCCCTCACCCACTGCCTGATTCATATGAACCACCTCCTCGATTCATGATTCCAGACAACGCTGTCCAGGTAGTCACCAAACCCTTCCGACGGACTGCCGTAGTATGAGTACACAGGGTGACTCAAAACTGCGGTCACCTGTTTCCAATCCTGCAATGCCCAGTGGCGTCTCACTTCACGCCAGCCCGAGAGTCACTTGGCGTTGAATTCGGAAAGTCTGGATTACGAGGAGCTGCTCAACCATTGCACCCCAATCTGTTAACTCCTTCTGCACATTCATCTTGTTAGCTCGGCTGCTGGTAGGACTTCCAGGTTGGCGGCGGATTACGTCCACTGATTATAAGCGATTTCTTACGTCATCATTATCCGCAAGGCTCGACGTTCCCTGTCCAGCAGCACGTGAGGTCTGCCTGGTCTTGGTTCAGGTGTGGTCGCTCCATCGCGTTTCTACTTCACAATCACATTCACAACAGTCGATTTGATCAGATTTACGGACGACATATCTCTGGAGGATTTTTTGGGCTACTTCCAATTGCTAGTCGAATCCACTGAGCTCTCCTGACCGATCCGTTCTCTCTTGTCACTGCTTCACTACTGACGGCACTGTAGTCCCGCCTATTTACACTGAGGGTATGCCTATCGCGACATATAGTAGTTAACTGCACATTACAGAGGGGTGTCAGGGTACTTGTGACCAGACTGCGTGCATCGAAAGCGGTGCTAAAATCTTGATATTATGCTTATATTATCAATTAAGGGACGCTAGTATGGACTTGATATACTGAGACTTGTAGCAGTGGCCAAAGGTTACAAAGCGAAGACGTCGTTAACTTCCTTCATAAATTGATGAAGAAGTGGAGGAGCAGTATAGATGGTACAAGCCGAAGTAAAAAAAAAAAGGAAAACTCCTTTGTACTGACTTAAAAGACTGCAGAAAATGTGGGCTTTTCCTAAGAGAAAACGATAGTAATTTCCGTACTGATAGCCAACATCGACAATGTGACGTAAGGGAAAGGTAGTTGACAGTGAATTCCCCAATGTATCTTACACATCTGTGTATCACGTAAAACGTGCTGCTCTCAGCAGTTTTACGCAGGCCCAACAGGGCAGATCGTTGCGCGGTCACAATGGAGAATATTGTCACGTGGGTAATGATAAAAAAACAGCTATTGTTTCTCATTTTAAAAAACTGAATAAGCGACAGATTCGCGCTCTGAGAGTTCCGTAGAGATTTATATAGATAATAATAGTAATAATTTCTGTTGGCTCAGTTCCCTACTGTAAGCCTTACTATTGATAGACACTTCTGCTAATTGCGTAGACCTAATCTACCCAAGTTATCCAGCCAGAAAAACGGAATCTATAGTTTAACCTGGAATCCGAACCACGTATTTCTGGCAACTTCTCACATCGTTAAAAGGTGAATACTAAGTTAAAACGAAGACTGAAAAGTCCCTGTTCCGAGTGAAATTCGATCCCGCACCTTCTCGATTTTATTACCTTTCTCTTCTTCGTCTTTCAGTCCGTTTCTACTTCGGTGTATATTCATTACTTCTTCCCTAATATTGGGTGGTATCTTCCATATTCTGTCAGTACTGATAGTACTAATGACAGAGTTTCTGAGAACCAAAAGATGTGATGTACATCGAGGTGACAAAAGTCACGTGATATCTCCTTATACTGTGTCGGATCTCCTTCTGCCAGCTGTAGTGCAGCAGCTCGGTGTGGCATGGATTCTACAAATCGTTGTTAGTCCCCTGCCCTACTGCCCCATGCTACCTCTAAGGCCGTCCATAATTGTGAATGTTTTGCCGATGCAGGAATTTGAGCTTATACAGACCTATCGATTATTTCCCGTAAATGCTAGATGGGTGGTCAAATCACACGCTCGAGTTGTCCAGCATGTTCTTCGAATCAATCGCGAACAACTGTGACCTGGTGACACGGCCCATTGTCGTCCATAAAAATCCATCTTGTTTTGCGAACTTTAAGTCCACGAGAGTCTTCAAATGGTTCCCAAGTAGCCGTACGTATCCAAGACTCAGTCCGATAAAAGTAAACACAGCCCACACCATTTTGGAGCCATCACCAACTCGCACAGTGACTTGTGGACAACTTGGTTCCATGATTTTGTGGGGTCTTCGCTACACTCGAACCCTACTATCAGCTGTTACCATCTGAAAAAAGGACTCGTCTTACCAGGCCACGGTTTTCCAGACGTTTACGGTCCAATCGGTGTCATCCCGAGCCATGGAGAGGCGCTGCAGGCGATGTCATGCCTTTAGTAAAGACAATCGCTCGGTTCGTCTGCTGCCACAGACTACTGACGCTAGTCTTCGCAGCACTGTCCTAAAGGATACGTTCCACAGTGATTTCTGCGGCTATTTCACATATCGTTGATTGTCTAATAACATTGACAACTCTTCACAAACGCCGCTTTTCTCGTGCGTTAAGCACAGGCCGTAGATCACTGCGTTGTCGGTGTTGAGGATTTCTTTTTTTTTTCTTTTTTTTCTTTGGGTCTTTAGTCTTCTGGTTGGTTTTATGCTCCCCGCCACGAATCCCTCTCCTTTACCACACTCTTCATTTCAGAGTAACACTTCCAACTGACATCCTCAATTATTTGCTAAACATATCCCACTCTCTGTCTTCCTCTACAGTTTTTACCTTCTGCAGCTCCTTCTAGTAACATGGAAGTCGTTCCTTGATGACTTAACCGATGTCCTACTATCCCCTTCCTTCTTCTTGTCATTCTCCGTAAAAGCATCGCATTCATTAACTTATCAGCCCAACCAATTTTCAACATTCGTCTGTAGCACCACATCTCAAGTGCCTGAAATCTAGTATTCTTGGCACGCTCTTGATGCTGTACATCGGGGAATACTGAATCCCCTAACCAATTCCAAAATGGAACATCCCTCGAGTGTAGCTCCGACTACCATTCCGCTTTCAGAGTCCGTTAATTCCCATCGTGCAGCCATAACCACGCAGGAAACCTTTTCACGTTGATCACAAGAGTACAAATGACAGCTCCGCCAATGTACATCCTTTTTATAAACTGCGTTCGCTGTACTACATCCTACTATATATGTGCATCTCATATCCCATGACTTGTGTCACTGCAGTGCATATGGCCGTATCTTTTGATTGCATTGACTCAAAAGCTTAAATTATTTATATCGCCTAGGGATCTTAGTACGTGACATAAATTTCAACGTGGTACCTGTAACCTTTCCTGAGGAAACGAGATCATAACAGACAGACAGATAGAAGGGCATACCGGCAACAAATGGCAAAAAATGTGTTTATCTGGTATACTTCTATATCTACATCTACATCTACATCCACATGGCTACTCTACAAATCACGCTTAAGTATCTGGTGCAGGGTTCATCGGATACAATTACAAATTAATAATTTTTGAATTTTTCCTCGTACATCTATTATGAGAACATGGGTCGTTTGAATTTTGATTCTAGACCAACGATAAGTACCCTATAAGTTATAATGACTAAGTTTGCGAGTATCGATATTTGTGATATGAATCACGGTATCTTATAATTTCTGTGACTTAAAGCTTAGATTTTTTATACCAAGGGGGAACATACACCTCAGTAACTGACATAAATTTCAACGTGATACCGCTATTCGTTCTCGAGGAAAAGCGGTCCTAGCTATCGGACAAACGGACAGACAGACAGGCAGACTATATGAGGGTTCTATTTTCTGCAGATTCAGGTACGGAACCCTTAAAAACACCGGACGTAAAACGGGATCCACAAGATCAACATCCAGTACTTGTCAGTATGTTCCTAAAGAATTCCGTTTGGATACACTGTATAAGGTTGAAATTTGAGCACACATCATGAACAAATGGACTCCAGAAACCGCACACTGTATCGGGACAATGTATGAACTGTCGTCAAGCATATTTTTGTTTTTTCGGACTTTCTTTTTCTGCGAGTTGGCTGTCTTTCAGTAATGGCTTAATATAACAGTTGTTTCTTACTGCCTGTTTAGGGCACACGTGCGGCTACCGGTGGCCAGTTTGCCACGCACGTTGGCGGACTTCACGCGGCTATATTATACGTCTAGCTTACTTGCAGAAGTATTTACGGGATTTCACTCGAGGAGGGCACATATCATAATCAGTGTTTTATATATTTAACCTTATATTTATGATTTAGAAGTTCTATGTTTTTAAATATTATGTGAATTGTTTAAATAAGCAATTAAAAAATAATCATACAGTGGAACACTTGCTTAACAGCCAATTAAGTATCAAAATAAGTTACATCTAAAGAGAGTTAATTAAAAATAGATAAAGAAATCTGATCCATTAACAGCTCGTGGCATTGACCTTTGGAGTAGCGACAAGTCATTTAACTTTCCAGTATTCAGGAAACGAGACTGGCAGCCGGAAGCAAGTTTTCGGAACTGCAAGGTATGTAAGCTGCCCTCATGAGATGACCGCGTCCACTCTTCGTCACCAATTTCAGACAAATTTGTGATACACGAGGGCTCGACTGGAAATGAAAGTCACAAAAGTGGAAACTGAAGGTGACCAAGCATTTAGAACATTTTTACCACGGGTTGCTTGAAACTTGGGCCATTTATGTTAGTGTGGTTTCCAGGCAGCGACTGGCGCAGAGGAAAGACTACAGAACGATGATTAGAAGGTCGTGTGAGCTAGTCTCTTTGTGGTAACTCTTTGCGGTTCCGTCTTTACTTTACGTACACTACAAATAAACAGAAATGATGCTCTGTGTGTTGTATTTAGTAATATCTTCATAAATGGCGTGAAAGGAAAGGTAAAGAACAATTTTGGATAGGAAATAAATTTTCAGTAACGGATTATAAGACGTGCACGATAACTTCGTATATAAAATTACTTACGTTATTGCGTTATTGCTGTTGTACTATTTGTGATGCATTCGTGCTGGGGTGCACTGATCGCAAAAGCAATGGAAGCAGTTATTTTCTTTGCATGCTGCACATTTTATAGAACCCCGATTTTCACATTTGTATGGCTGTTTCAAAGTTTGTACAGAAAAGCAAGCTTGGCATACTTTCGTATCATTTCAGAGGTTTTCAGCAAACTGGTGATTCACAATGGAATGTATTTTGACGTCGTCATCTCGGGATGCGATTTCTTTTTCTCTCTCGACGTCATGAGCAGTTCTGAAGCTTTTTGATAATTTCTTCGCTTGGCGGTGAAAAAGGATATCGCAGGGTTGCACTAACGCAGTACATTTCGGGGAACCACTACAATACTGCACGAGGACAATCTTTCAAGTTGAAAAATATCGTCGTATAGTTCTAGGTTTGTTTGTCTTCTCCACGAGTCAGTTAAAGGAGAAATTCGTTCTCCTTCACGTAGGGCCTCATCACAGCTGTAAAAAAGGGGTAAGGCTGTTGTAATTTCCCCATATTTTGAAGAAATATTGACAATTTTTTTATATTCTGATGCGTACTCGTTCACTTTTCTTTAATCTTCGGTCCAAAAAACCCAGTACTCTCTTATAGGGACACGTACAATGTTGGGAATAATTTTGCAGAAAGTGTTGCAACATAATGCGCTTTATACGAGTGGATTGCTTTGTTCATACTTCCGTTTGTTTCCAGTGCAATTAACGTAAATATTTAAAATACAAAATTTCATCACGATCCTGAGATTAGTGTTCTGCACTCTTTCCACTTTGCCAACGGCTTCCTTGATACTACGCAAACATAAAAGTGTTATGGCTCGCACCACCTGCATCGAAAATATTTTTTTAACCTTTTGGCCATCTGGAGCTGCAAATTCTGTCACTTTCATCTCTTGCGAAACCCTGCATATACTGTAAATTAGGACGGATTCGGTGATGACGAGTAGGTCTGGTCCACTTGCCAGGCTACGACTCCGGGCTGTTAAAGATCTCCGAACGCGAGGGATGGGCGAGGTCTCAGCGATTGTTTCCAAGCCGACTTCATATTCAGGAGCCGTGTCCGCAGATCACGCAAAAGCTGATCAAAGCCTAGCATACAAATACTTTAATGATAGTAAAGTGTTGCAATATTCGCTGAATGTACGAGTTTCTGAAAGTTAGTGTGTGGCACTTCACCGCTTTAGTATGTTTTAGACCCAGACTGTGAAATGAAATCGTAGATAGTACAAGAAAAGTCACACAATTAAGTAAAATTCAGTAAACTGAATTGTAGCGGTAAAAATGTTCCGCAGAAGTTGGATACAAATATGTGATATTTACTGCATTAGTTAGACATAAAATAGGTTGTTTACATAATTTAAAATAGATGCTATACAATCAAAAATAGTCAATGCTTCCGCAGAATTAAGGCGGGAATGTTCATATATTTGGATTTCTCCTAAGAGAGTCTTTTTCTACCTCTTGTATACTAGGAAGGCGTGCTGAAAAGTAATGCCTCCGATGTTTTATGTGAAAAATCTTAATTTTTTTCAGTTCAAACATTAAAAACATTCTACATCTTTATTCGTCATGTCTACATATTTATTTCTCAACCGCGTCAACGAAGACATTTGTCCAACGAGAGACCAGTGTGTCAATGCCGTCACTGTAGAATGTTCAGCTTTGTTGCAGGAGCCACAACTTCGCCTTTGATTGCACGGTTTCATCACTATCAAAGTGAAGTCAGATGAAAATCGGATGGAGCCATGGCGGAACTGTGTAGAGAATAATCGAAGACTGCGAACCCAAGAGGTCCGGTTGTTGTAGATGTCGCAGGTCTCGCATGTGGTCCGGCATTGTCAAGCTTAACGAGAAAGTGCTCCATGTGTGAACGAACTCTTGCAACTCGAAACTCGGTTACAACACATTGTTTCTGAGGCACGAACATAGTTGCAGTACACACCCCCACGTTACACCCTCCACTTCGGAGACCTAAGTGGCAGTGGGCTATCGATATGTAAATGTGAAGAATAAAGACGTAGAATGTTAATAACGTTCGTGTTATTTAAAAGGGTTTCGCATAAACAAATTCTGGGGCACTACTTTTCAGCAGGCCCTCCTAATATGGAATATTTCCATGTTAACAGGGTCGATAAATGTTGTGACACTTCACTAGCTTTCTATTATTTGTACGCTAGGCTTTAAACAGCGTTTATATCAGCTACAGACACCGGTTGTGCCAGTGAAGTCGACCCGGGAACAATCGCTGTCTCCCTCTGCACTCTTGCAGATCGGCGTTGTCCACTTTCTGGCACCGTAGCCTGAATACAGTTGATTTGCCTGGCGTTTGTGCAGACTCATGTCCCACTGCCAGCCTCGTCTAGCATATTGATATGTTCATTTATATGTCAGCACTCTATCGACCCACAGCGCCACCATCAGCTTTTAACGTAATACAGTACATTTCTTTACGTACCTACATTTCTTTTTGTACTTGACTGGCCGTTGAGCATTTGATCCAATGTATAATAATCTTTTTATAAGCTTATGTTAAACACTTCGCATGTTCTTACAAAGTTCTACGGATGCTAGTCCTCCTAGGCAGTATATGGGTGTAATCACTTCAAGTTATAAATCTTTTACTAGCTGTTCATCGTATATGTTACCAATTTTCTAACGATGTAACGCTTTTTATTGTTTCTGCAATGAATCTGTGTGGTTTTCTTTGATGCCCAAAAATTGTACCTTCGTTTCTAAGAAACCTTTTAAACTTTTCTGATGTTCAGACATTGTACATTTAAATGTGTTACTTCATCTTCGTAGGATGTGTTTATCGTCCGATCCTAATTTGACATGGGCTTACGTATGATTCAAATACGTATCGAACTTCTGCAGATGACAGATTAATCTGTAGAAACCATTAAAGTGAAATTAGAAATTTATGTGCAGCTGCGATTTTCATTTTGACGAGGAGAATAAGCACCGCAGGTGCTGAACAACACCTACGAATTAAGTCATCCTAATTTGACATCGGATTATCTATGATTTAGGCATTTATCAAACAAAAAAAAAAAAGATGACAGATCAATCTACTAAAATCGGAAGAGTAAAATTAGAAATTTTTGTCCCGATGACCACTTATTTTAGTATTTGTGAAAAGAATACACACCGCAGCTTCTGAGCAACAGCTATGAACGAAATCCGTAATACTGATGATCTCATATTACGTTATGACAAGATTTAAAACTGTTCTTAAAAATTGCCTAGGACCGCAAATGAGCATTTGTACAAAAATAATATAAAAATCAGCAGTGACATACATTTGGGAGTAATTAGAAAAATTCATAGCAATGGTGGATCCAAGAACACTGTATAAGCTGATAAATGTATGGAGCTGCATATTGAGGAAATAACATGCTCAACACAAAAGTACTTGCCATGAGTGTGATGTACAAAATGTTTAACAATTAATACACGAGCGTTACCAACTGAACAGATGAGTACTAGAAAGAATGAAGTAACAAGTGAGTACTTCACGATGCCTACAGCCAGCTCACTTTCATCTTTCTAGCGTGGTGTATGTGACTACTACATATTATCTCCGCCAAACAACCATCTTTCAAGATGAATTTCGCGATGGAGACAGCCGAGAGGGCATGGCATGTGAAATTAACAATGACACTTGCCTTCTGCCACGTGGGACGTGTTTTAATGCCGACGGAATCGGATTGTCCTGAAAGTTTAATACAATTCTGGCGTTCACTGGGCAACAAAAAAAGGGAGAAAGGCCCCCTTCGACGTTTGCTTCCTTTTAGAGAGTGAATGATAGGCGCGTACTCGGCCAATTGAAGCGGACGTGTTCCCCTCGTTCCGACAGTCCCGCCCTGCGTCCCCCCCCCCCCCAGACCCCCTTCACCACTCCCACCCCCTCCGTCACACGAGCACGGTCCGTCCCTTCCAACCTGCTTTTTAATCCGACTCTTCGCAGGGAGAGGACGTGCAGTCTGTTTATTTTCCAGACATGCCGAGGGAATTTAGCATGCGCGCGTGTTCCTCAAATGGACTCTGCCGATGTTAAAGCAGAGACACACGGGAAGCGGACCGTAAAAGCTTTTAGTTAAATGAAATGAGAGCGGCACTGGCGGCTATCTGGCGCCGCCAGGGCACCGTCCACGTCGGTGTCATCGCCGCGGCGGCTGGCAGGGAATGCGGGCCGACAATCACAGCCGAGCTTAGCTCCGCCATCCACCTGTTATCTGGATCCGCAGTGAAACAGGCGGAGCCGCGGAAAAGGCTCATTCAGATTATTTGATTTCTTTTGTCTCTTCCAGTTTCATAATCCAGTTGCCTTCTCAGACAGGGCGTTATCTATTCACTTTAAATCGTGGTACTTACCTCTGTGTGACTTTTTTTGTCTTCTTACTGGTTTGTTGCAGCATGGCACCAATTTATCTCCTGTGATAGAGTAGCACTTGCAGCCAATGTCGTCAGTTATTTGTTGGAAACCCTAAGGTTTTTGCACTATACACCCTCAATCCCTATGGATGTTCTTCATTGATGTCTTGACACGCGTCCTATCATATCGCTACAGCTTGTTGTCAATATTTTGTACCTGTTCCTCTCCTCGACGTTTGTGCGGGGAACCTAATTTTCAATACTTTTCAATACCACCATATCTCAAATGCTTCGATTCTCTGCTTTTCCTTGTTTCCACATACTCCGTTGTTCACTTTCATAGAATTCTATGCTGAAAAACAGGACTCGCAGAAATTTCTTCCTGAAATTAAGGGTACCATATGAAACTAGTCAGACTATCACTGGCAAGAAGGACATTCCTGGCCAAGAGACGTCTGCTACTGTCAAACATACGCTTCAAATTGAGGCAGCACAGTACGTACGACAGTAAAACTTGGACTATGGGAAAAGCGGAACAGAAGAGGATCGAATTATTTGAGATGTGTTGCTAAAGGAAGATACTGAAAATTAGGTGGACTGATAAAGTAAGGAATGAGGAGCTCTTCTCCTCAGAATGGGCGAGGAAAGGAATACGTGGAAAATACGCTGAAGAAGAAGGGACAAGATAATGTGACATCTATTATATCAGGGAACAGCTTCCATGGTACTACAGTTAGTTGCAGAAGGTAAAAACTGTGGAAGAAGACAAATATTAGAATATATCCAGCAAATAATTCAGGACATTGGTTGCAAATATCACTCTGAGATGAAAAGGTTCGTAAAAAGGAATAATTTCTATTGACCGAATTTTCCCTTTCTTTTACATATTTCATACCATCTCTGAGGGAGACTGTAGGGTGCTTGAGGACGGAGCCCTTTTAAAACTGTTGTTTCAGTGCCGTGTTGGCACTGCTTATTTTTAAATTTGGGTGCTTATTTGGATTTAAAAAATTTTGACGCAGACTTGAGGTAGGAAGATGTTGATATTCATTTTGCTGAATCTCGACATTCGCCTTACGACTGAGGAAATCCTCAGAGTAGAAAAAACCGCACCTAAAATTTTTAATCTCAGGCATTTTGAATCTTAACATTTTCTGTGGTCTAATATATTGAAAATGTCTATTACAATCTTTTTCTTGTTCTATACATTCATATATATAGTCTGCAAATTTTTGCTGTTTTTTAGTGCTGGATCGCGCCATATCCTAAAGGGTGTATTTCGTTTGAGAAGGATCACCTCAAGGAGTGACGTGAAAGGGTAACACGTGTCTGAGACATAAACAGGTCACGTCCTAGGTTCGTGCAGAAGGAGTGGTTTGTGGTTCCAGCGTGCTGTAATTTATTGAGTCAGAATCTGGCACAATGTTCCTTCAATCTGTCCTGCACTTTCCCGGTATTGAGATTTCCATGTTCTGAGGAAGTAGGGGACGCTAAGCCTCCAGCTATTCATAACATCCCCCTGCTTCTAAACATAATCTTCTTCGTTTAGTTTGACTAGGTGGTATTGTCCAAGCTTGCATTCGCCGCAAGTGTTCCACAGGGTGCGTCACTAACTATTGCCACCTAGAGTAACACCGAAAGTATGATAATAGCTGAAAAGTTTGTGGGACAAATATTGCATGCGACAACGGGGGCCATAGTATGACGGGTCATAATATGACCTTGGTTTTTTGTTGCTAGGTGGGGTCGCTTCAGAGATATAAAGGTCAACTTTGTTTTTTAAATGGAATGCTATAGTTTGGCACCTATTTTCTGATAGCGGCTATCCAGACGAATCCAATGATGTGTAACAGTAAGGTCTTTGAACATCACCGAAGATCAAAAAGGTGGCATGAACGTCCCTTTAGAGAAGGTGTTTGAAGTGATGACCATTGGTATCAATGCAGTGCTACTATCTTCTTATCATGGACTGAGTGGTATTCCTTATCACTTCGGCACTTATCGAAGTGGCTATCGAGACGAATCAAATGATGTGTAACAGTAAGGTCTCTGAAGGTCAACGAAGGTCAAAAATTTGGTAGGAACGTCCCTTTACAGAAGGTGTTCGATGTGATGACCATTGGTATCAATGTAGTGTTGCAATCTTCCTATCATGGATTGAGTGGTATTCCTTATCACTTCGGAACTTATCGAAGCACATGCTCTGACAATTCTCTCTCGTATATCGTGCAGATAGTAAATATTCGCCGAATACGGCGTATCCATCTAACGTGCCATTGACATTTAAACACCATCCGACGATTTTGCAGTACAATACTAATAGGAACGATAAGATTAGTATCGTTGAAACAAGCGAATGGGAATGATGTACTCCTTCGAAGAACAATGCTTCTAATTTACGGACAATGCCATCGAAATTGAGTGAGAGCTAGAGACTTATACGCTGAAAGGTATCCTCAACGTACTCATTCCAACACGTACTCATTCCTACACGTCGTACACATATGGATATGATAAATTGAGAACAATTGGATCTTTAACGCATCGGAAACGTATCCGGATAAGGAAAGATACTAACGGGGAAACGGAAATTGGTACTCTTGCCATTGTGGTTCGTGGCAAATGGCAAGGGAACTGGCATGAGCCAGAGTAGTGTTGTTCATGTTCTGCATCGTCATAAATATCATTCTTACCACATCAGTCTCTACCAAGAATTAACGGACTGTATGTGTCGCATTGAATTCTGCCGACGGGATCAACTTCAGATTCAGAGGGATGACACATTTATTAATTAGATTTTAGTTAGTGACGAGGCTACATTCACGAACCATGGAAATGTTAATCTGCATTATATGCATTATTGCTCAACTGAAAATCCACGATGGCTGCTGCAAGTTGCACGCCAAAAGTCGTGGTCGGTGAATGTATGGTGTGGGATTCTGGAGGAGAGCATTATAGGGCTCTATTTCATCAAAGGAAATCTTAATGGCAGGAAGTAGACCACATTCCTGCAAGAAAAATTAGGTCTGTTATTAGAAGAAATACCTTTAGGAACAAGGAACAGAATGTGGTATCAACACGATGGGTGTCCGGCACAATTTTCGCTGATGGCTAGAAATTAGTTGCAGAGAGAATTCCAAAATTGTAGGGTTGGATGCGGAGGAGATGTATCGTGGCCGGCTCGTTCATTAGACTTTACGCCTCTGGATTTTTTCCTGTGGGTATTCGAAAAAGACATTGTTTATGAAGACGTTCCAACTACACCTAAAGATATGCGAGAGGGAATTGTCAGAGCACGTGCTTCGATAAGTGACATGATAAGAAGATAGCAGCACTGCATCGATTTCAATCGTAATCACTTCGAAAACCTTCTGTAAATGTACATTCGTGCCACGTTTGTGACCTTCGTTGACCTTCAAAGACCTTAATGCTACGTATCATTGGATTCGTCTCGATAGCCGATATCAGCATCCCATAAAAAAAAGGTTGATCTTCATATCTCTGAAGTGACCCTACCTAGCAACAAAAACTCAACGTCATATTATGGCCCCAGTTGTCCCATGTAACTTCTGTCCCACGAACTTTTCGCCTAATATCATTCTTTCGGAGTTATTCTTAGTGCCAATAGTTAGTGACTCACCCTGTATATTTCGTGAGTCGTACTAGTTATAGTATATTTCGATATTTTCTTACTACTTTCTCTTCATTGACCAATTTAAAAGTTGGTTGAAATGGATTTCAAGCGTGCTTTTCGAGTGATTAGAATCTTTAGTCGCTGTGGTAGTAGTTAAAAAAATTTCTTACCGTCATATTAAGCTTTAATGTTATTTCACTCCGTACCTTCTTTTGAGTCGACATATTTTTATACTGGAAATGTCTACATTGCCAAATTTCTGTCGTTTCTTGTGCCGCTGTGATAATATCTCCAAAGGATTTGGCTCGTCCCTCGTTTCACGCTCGAGAAACACAAACTGATTTGCATTGCACGCGTACGCCCCTGGACGCTGTTACTCCCAGCTGCAACGCGCCTCTCTATATCCATGCCGCCATGACACTTCCGTATCGTCAAATAGATTTTAGGTGCACGCTGCGATTGAATGTGAACAGTGTTTGCAGTATTCACTCAAGGGTACAACCACGCCCCGTTGAAGATTCACGTACTCTTGCTTTGTGAACTTCAGCCATTTGAATGGGGGTCGCATTGTGGGCCTGCCAGTAGCGGATGGACGTATCGGTGGACTGCTGCCTATGTTGAGCGCTGTGTATCTGGTGTGTCATTGCTTTCAGCAGTGGTCTGTGGAACATTCCCAATCCCGCACGCTTAGTTCTGGATATCTGCGTAGCACGGACGCACGTCAAGATCGAGACATTATGCAAGCAGCGGTGGTCGACCAGACAGTACCCAGGGAAGACATCTAGGAACATATTGCACCTGCTGTCTTTGCATAACGCTGGACACTGTGGCCGAGCGGTTCTAGGCGTTTCAGTCCGGAACCGCACTGCTGCTACGGTGGCAGGTTCGAATCCTGCCTCGGGCATGGATGTGTGTAATGTCCTTAGGTTAGTTAGGTTTAAGTAGTTCTAAGTCGAGGGGACTGATGACCTCAGATGTTAAGTCCCATAGTGCTCAGAGCCATTTGAACCATTTGTGTTTGCATTATTGGGAACCGTGTGCTTGCATCAGAACTAAGACCAAGTGTGCCTTTGGCAGAGCTACCTTCGACACCATGAAACTACCAGGAAGGGCTACTCTTGTGTCGTGAAAGTGTCGATTGGAGAGTGGAATGGCGTTTTTCTTTTCAGCGAAGAGATTAGGTTCTGTCTGAATTCGAGATATGGAAAGACACGTGCACTGTATAGACCTGGTGAGCTGCCAATTCTGCAGTCCATCCGCTCACGAGACACAGGTTCTACCCCAGGCTTCATAGTATGGGAGGCCATCAGCTACAATTCTGGGTTACTTTCGGAGTTTCTGGAAGACCAACCAACCACTATGCATTACAAATGGTTCAAATGGCTCTGAGCACTATGGGACTTAACATTTATGGTCATCAGTCCCCTAGAACTTAGAACTACTTAAACCTAACTAACCTAAGGACATCACACAACACCCAGTCATCACGAGGCAGAGAAAATCCCTGACCCCGCCGGGAATCAAACCCGGAAACCTGGGCGCGGGAAGCGAGAATGCTACCGCACGACCACGAGCTGCGGACTATGCACTACATTCCACATGTTACATCCCCGTGTTCGGGACGTGATGCAAATCTTTAGCAGGACAACGCACGTCCACATACAGCTACTGTGGCGCCCCTTGCTTCTCGTTATGTACTAAAAGTGCCCTGGCCCGAAAGGTCACCGTATCTCTCGACAAGTGAACACGCAAGGGACATGGTGAAGTGGGAACTAACCATTGCCGAATTGTAACAACAGGTGTAGGACGCTTCGGACGATCTATCGCAGGATGGAGTTCGGCACCTTTGTGATCGTCTACATGTGACAATACACGCCAGCGTTGACGCGCTATATGGGGGTACACAATGATTTGACGCGACTGTTTGGACAGCCTATAGTGTGGCAGGTAAGATTCATTTGTTCGGAATTTGTTGTCATATACTCCTACAATGATCAACTGCCTGTCGCAATCCTTGTTACTAATGTCACCTTGTGCTTCAGGGTGTTACATTTCATTTTGCGCCAGAGTGCAGTCATTGACTCCTACGTTAATTCCGTCGCAAACTGGAGTACTACAACAATATGTATGAGGCTATAGTTACAATTCACCATCGAAGTTTAGGAATGTCAGCAGTATTCGTTGTGCATCATAGTGAATATTTTGATTGCTCCCTCACGTATACCTGCTTTTGTCGTTAAACTTGTCAATTGGTCACTAATTTTGACTTGAACTTCCCTGTCGTATATGGGGTTTTCTATTAATTGAACAGTTTCGCATGGTAAGTTTAGGCTTAACTTTTAATAAGAATCCCAGCATGGAACATCTTATCAGATCTGTAAAGTTCGGAAGGTAGGAGACAATATACTGGCAGAAGTAAAGCTGTGAGTACCGGGCGTGAGTCGTGCTTCGGTAGCTCAGATGGTTGAGCACTTGCCCGCGAAAGGCAAAGGTCCCGAGTTCGAGTCTCGGTCGGGCACACAGTTTTAATCTGCCAGGAAGTTTCATATCAGCGCACACTCCGCTGCAGAGTGAAAATCTCATTCGGGAAACATCCCCCAGGCTGTGGCTAAGCCATGTCTCCCTTATATCCTTTCTTTCAGGAGTGCTAGTTCTGCAAGGTTCGCAGGAGAGCTTCTGTAAAGTTTGGAAAGTAGGAGACGAGATACTGGCAGAAGTAAAGCTGTGAGTACCGGGCGTGAGCCGTGCTTCGGTAGCTCAGATGGTAGAGCACTTGCCCGCGAAAGGCAAAGGTCCCGAGTTCGAGTCTCGGTCGGGCACACAGTTTTAATCTGCCAGGAAGTTTCATCTTATCAGATGCTCGTTCGACATCCAAAAAGAGTGCTGCGGTTCCATCTATCATGTTCCATTCAGCTCTCGCATTGCTGGTTAACATTAAAACAGTGTGGTCTGTGGTGTGGCTACTCCCGAATTCGGCTCGTTCATGTACGATAAATGTTTTTACTACTCGTTCCTCGGGTACGGGTTTAAAAGCATAAACTCGGTAATTGTAGCGAACATACCGCACACTGTACAGGATACCAAGTCGTCACCAGCGCGATTTCCGAACAATACACAAGCCAGTAACGTCAGCAGCACACATAATATATCAAGACAACAAACCGAGAGATACACCTAAACAAGCAACCGTTTATGTGTGGCTGAATATTAGCAGGACTGGTCGCTAAAACAGCAAAACCCACAAGTGCATTGACTGGGCGGCACCAGCGGCACCTTTGCTATACTACGGTCGCTAGCTGCTACAGCCAGTTCACCGGTTGCCAGCATAGTTGATTACGCGTCCTTTGTCGCCATGGTATTCTCGGGAGTTACCAAATCCCTCACCCTTTAACGGGCATGCTAGGACGAAAGTGCGTAAGTTAATGAATTAAATATTTAGGGAGAGGATAGAGAGGAGCGAAAGCCCAGCTGGACTCAATATCCTCAGGTGTAGTTGCAGTGGCCAAGGGAAGCTCAAAATACAACTCTTGTTTGCCTTGGTCAACGGGCTGCTAATGTGTCGTTGGAACAAGCGGCTCAAAATACATTGGCTGCTCGCCTTGCAATGTGGACGATGATAATGCAGTGACCTTAAATAATACTTGTGGTTGTTGCGCGTCCCGCTACCTTACACGCTGAGAGTAAATACTGACGTCGTCTGTACAGATGGCGGGAGGGAGGTAGGGCGCGAAGATCCAACTATAGCCGGCCGGAGTGGCCGTGCGGTTCTAGGCGCTACAGTCTGGAGCCGAGCGACCGCTACGGTCGCAGATTCGAATCCCGCCTCGGGCATGGATGTGTGTGATGTCCTCAGGTTAGTTAGGTTTAATTAGTTCTAAGTTCTAGGCGACTGATGACCTCAGAAGTTAAGTCGCGTAGTAAAAAAGAAAAGGAAAGATAAGATCCAACTATACGATGGGCCATTGTCCATGCAGAAACTCTGATACACTACTCTCGTTTACCGGCATGGTGCGGTACGAGGCTAAGAAGTGCGAAAGTGCATTATCTACTGTCACGGCTTACACCGTCTTTTTCAACTGGGCCTGAAATATCCTGATCATCCTCTAGACCTCCGAGTTAAATGATGGACGGAAGGTCGCGGTGGTCATGTGCTGATTACCACTGGATGACAGAACGCCTGAAATTCTAACTGGGGGCCATTACCAGATATCAGTATGTCTGATACACTCTCTACTGCAAATATATAATTTTGATCGCTGTTGTGGTGGACATTCGTACTAAATACGGAAAGTTGGACAGGGCACCCGCCAGCATCAACCACATTTCTCCGTGAAAGGGAACCGCGAAATCCTAGGGTACTCTATCATACGTCTGAGCCGGTGAAGGCCAAGGCGAAAACTTCTGGTAAAGGCCGAATCTTTCTCCGAAAAAACGTGAGACTTGGTACTTCCGTATCGATATTCACAGCCAGAGTTTGTCTTTATGAGTGCTGCAATGGACGAGGAAGCAGGTGGAAGCGCTGTGGGCTTATAGGGGGATGTGTGCAAGAGCTAGTTTCTGTCCCAGTTACTGGTAAGGTGCGATAATCACTCAGAGGTTGTCGCATGTTGTGATTCCTCTTTCGGTGGGTGGGAATGAGCTGCCTGCCTCCGTCCTGCTGCTTGTCGATTGCTCGGATACGTTCATACAGACATCAGTTTGAAAACGGTGAGCGTCCTTTATGCCATCCTGTGTTTGAAGACATTTGACAGTACAATATCAGGTTACTGATCGCCTGTGATTCAGATCCACACATGTCGGCAGGTGATGTTTGAAGTGTTTGGTGTCTCAAAGATCTACGGATACTAGTCTTTGAATGCTGTCCCCTGTTTTGCCTGGACCAAACGTGTAAATCTTCTTCCTACACGTTGGTCATGGGGCCTGAAGATGGCTTAATACATCGCCCAAGCTGATAGCCCATTACATTAACAATTTGGAAATTTAGACGGCTGAAAGGTGGTTCATTTAACAATCTGTGCTGAACAGCCGAGGTCTTGCAACCATCTGCGAAAAGATCGACATGCAGAGATTGTTTCAGGTTCGTTCATTTAAAGCATGCGTTATTTGATGGTGTACTTATTACTTGCGAGCGCAAGCTGTAAGTCGTGTAGAGTAAAGAGTGTTCATTGTTTTGCGTGTATGCCCTCAGTAGCTACCACTCGCGGATCCCCATGTCCCTTTATCACATTTCAAACGAATCAAGTGGCGTGGTTACGCGGTCAAATTGGCAGGGATAATGTACGCGGCAGTATTTAGTAAATGGTGTAATATAACTGACGTTCCGTCACAGTGTTTAAGCGAAATTTTGTAATTTTGTTGGCATAGCAGATTGGAAGATAATGGGAGCAAGGAGTGCCATTGGACTGACTATCTTGGGGAAAAAATGCCTTCAGTATGAATTGTGGATTGGACTACAGTCTGAGGAAGACAGCGTCACCCAGCAGTCAGCAGTTGCGGACTGTTTTGGGCTTATCTGAAAACATCACCGCCTCCTCTTTTGGGGAGGTAATTCCTGCCTGCTCTGCTTGTATGGCGCTATTCTCTAATGTGTCAGATGATGCCTTCGAGTTTAGTGTTGCGTCTCCGTACTGTAAACAAATCTTACGTTTACATGACTTTTTAGATCATTTAGCTAGTACAGTGTGCGATGTATGCTGAATTAATGAAGATCCTTTAAGTTTGTCGGAAATTTAAATGTTCCTAGAGGAGGTGCTAACAGTACAACAAAAAATGTCGTTCCTTAAGTGGCAAGATGAAGGTGACGTAGTACATGTGGGCCATGAGGATACGAATGACAAGGCTCGATCCTTATGAAAAGTTTGTAAATTTTTTCCTTTTCAGTCGTTAGTCTTCTGACTGGTTTAGTGAGTCCTGCCACTAATTCCTCTCCGGTGCAGATCTCTTCATCTCAGAGTATCACTTGCAACGAGTGTCCTCAGTTATCTGCTGGATGTATTCCAACTTCTGGCCTCTAGAGTTTTTACCCCGTACAGCTCCCTCTAGTACCATAGAAATTATTCCCAGATTTCTTAACTGATCTCCTATCATTCTGTCCCTCATTGTCATTCATTGCCTTAGCCGTACACGTAATTTCAAACATGCTTCCGTAGCTCCACATTTTAAATGCTTAGATTCTCTTCGGTTCCAGTTTCCCCACAAACCAAGCTTAGTTACCATACAATGCTGTGCTCCAAACGTACAGTCTCAGAAATTTCTCCCTGAAATTAAGACCTATTTTTTATACTAGAAGACCTATCTTGACCAGGAATGGCCTTTGTGTGTTGTTGTGTTGTTTTGGGGGAAGAGACCAAACAGCGAGGTCATCGGTCTCATCGGATTATGGAAGGATGGAGAAGGAATTCGGCCGTGCCCTTTGAAAGGAACCATCCCAGCATTTGCCTGGAGCGATTTAGGGAAATCACGGAAAACCTACATCAGGATGGCCGGACGCGGGATTGAACCGCCGTCCTCCCGAATGCGAGTCCAGTGTGCTACCACTGCGCCACCTCGTTCGGTATTGGCCTTTGTGTAAGTGCTAATCTGAAATTGGAAAAAAAAAATCATCGCCAATACCTCCGAAGACTTTTGGTATAAGAAGTCACCCTCATTCAGCCAATGGCCTTGTCAAAGAGGGCGGAAGAGCGGACAGTGGCTCATGGCACTCTATTGCTATTGGAGGGGATGGGGGGGGGGGGGAGGCGGGAACTGACCCTAAAGGCGGAATGATCAGCGATGATCAACGGAATGAAGACGTAGAAAGCAACGGAAACCACTGCATTAAAAACACATGATCTGTATCCACAAGAAATATGGCCTGTAATTGAAAAAGTGTCATGATTATCTGTCCATTGGCAAAAGATTCCCCACTAGCCTCCATTCAGATTTCCAGGAGGGGACTGCCGAGTTGAAGGTGACCAAAGACTGGATCAGCGAAACGATAACGTTGTGCTAGGTGTAGGTGGAGAGTGGAATATCAGAAGTGGAGAGTGGAATATCAGAAGTTTAAATGTGGTAGAAAAGACAGGAAATCTGAAAATGGAAATGCTATGGCTCAATCTAGATGTGGCAGGGACCAATGAAGTGAAACTGAAAGAATACAACGAATTATGGCGAGATAATATCAACAACAGCAGAAAATGGTATAACGTGAGTAGCATTCCTTATGAACAGGAAGATATGAGAGAGAGTGAGTTACTGTGAACAGTTCAGTGACAGGTTCGTTCTCATCAAAATCGATAGCAAACAAACATCTAAAATTATAATTCAGTATACACTCCGACATCACAAGCTGAAGGTGAAGAAATAGGGAGAGCACATGAGGACACTGAACGGATAGTTCCGTGCACAAAGGTAAACGAAATTCTGATAGACTTGTGGGACTGGAATGATTTTCTAGGGGAAGGAATAAAAGAAAGGTTTAGGAAAAAGGGGCTTGGTACTAGGAATGAGAGAGGAGAAAAGCTAATGGAAATCTGCGATGAATTTCAGCGAGTAATAGTGAATACTCTGTTCAAGAATCACAAGATGAGGAGGTACACTTAGGAAAGGCCGGTAGAAACAGGAAGATTTCACTTAGATTACAACTTGGTCTGGAAGAGATTCCGAAATCAGGTACTGTACTGTAAGGCGTATCCAAGCGGACAGCCTCTAAGTTTAAGAGACCAGTCAGGAGGCAAGAAATGGAATACTAGCGTACTAGGGAATGAAAAGATACTAGTGAAGTTTTCTATGGCTGTAGACACTGATTATGAGTAGCTCAGTAGGCAGTCAGTTAAAACGGTATGGACAACTTTTAAATGAGCGATCATAGAAGATGGTAAGAAAACCAAAGAAGGTAACTGCGATGAACCATAGGTAACAGAAGGAAGACCTCAGTTGATCGATTAAAGGAGGAAATACAAAGCTTTTCAGGTAAATTCAGGAATATAGAAATACAAGTCACTTAGGAATGAAATAAATTGAAAGTCAGGGAAGCTAAGTCTATGTCTCTCAATGAAAAATGTAAAGAAATGAGAAAGAAATTATTCTCGAAAAACTCAAAACAGCTTTCAATGGAATTAGAAGCAAGCGTGGTAGCATTAAGAATTCCAATGCCAAATGCAGAGGAGAGGGCGGAAAGGTGGATGGAGTACATTGAAGGCCACTGGGATGGGTAAGATTTGTCTGATGAAGTGATAGAAGAAGAAACAGTAGCCAATACAGATGAAACTGGGATCATGTATTAGAATATAAAAGAGATTTGGAAGATATAAAATCAAGTAAGACAGCAAGGATGGACAATATTTCACAGAATTTCTGAAATCATTCGGAGAAGTGTTAACAAAAGCACTATTCACGTTGGTGTGTACCATATATAAGTTTGGCGATGTATCATCAGACTTTCAGAATAACAAAACTTAACCGAATCTGTGGAAAAATTCATATTTGTGTCAACATTTGTGAACCTCTAATTCCTCTCTCTCAAACCCCACCCTATGGGGAGAGGGGGAGAGTTTTAGTTTTAACGAATCAAAATTTACGAAGTAAATAAATATTTTTTATTCATCTGCAACCATTTTCCACGCAAAAATGAGAACATGGGTTTTCTTGAATTACAGCACCAACTATAAAGAATCAAAACAAATGTTTAAGATAAAATGTACTTAGTTTTTACGTAGAATCTGATTCTGCAACGAAAAAGGGGTTCCCATTTTGAAATTTTAAAGTTGCCTCCAGCCCCACTCTCAGGAGGCTGAGGTGGTTGGCTAATTTTAGCACCAGCAGATGTTCCCGTCGAAAATAATCAACTTTGGAATTTACACATTTTTTCATATGAAGCTTATATTTCGATTTATTCTGGTTTGTCAACTTAAAATTTACACCCTGTATATAAAGGGTGAAGCGAAATTCAAGCACTTGGGCTTCGAAGCGCCACTTCTCACATACCAGGGATAAAAAATGTCTGTCACAAAATTTCGTCCGGCGAGTACATCTGGCAGAAAAATTACGTTAAACAGTGTCAATCTGGCAACACTGTTATCACATGTATGGTAACTACCTCTGTCAGCACATATTTATTGTGCTGTATAGGTGGTTGCAGTTGATAATGTTTTGGGCTAGGAATGCAGAAGTTCGAGGATTCAATCCTGGGGAGGGGGCCATTTTGTTTATTTGCTAATTTCATTCTGACCTTTCATACTGTAATATACACCATTTTTTAGGTCACATGTGTCCTAAATTTACAACATTTTGTAACGACGAACATGACAAATGCGTGGTTAGGCAAACAATAAATAGACAATTTGAACAAATGACCTGTCATAGGACAGAATAATTACAAAAAACAATCCCAATTTCGAGATTCTAAGAATGCTGTTTAGTTCGTATTATTATTATCATTATTATTATTACTGTGTACGCAGCTTTGCTGTGAAAGGTCCAGAGCTGTATGATTGCGCAACGTAGAGCATCTGTTATTCTGAGTACAACGTATTCTGTGTGTAAGGTCATGTGGTCATTAAAATGCACATTATTATTTACACTGGTTGCTAATGTGCGACATCTGAGCGCTCATATAACTTGTAATATAAGTGACAAGTAAATGTTGTGTTATTGTACAGCACAATTTGTAGGTGCTGACAGAGGTAGTTACCACAAATGTGGTTGCAGTGCTGCTAGATTGACACTCTTTAACGTCCTTTTTCTGCAGGATGTAATCGCCTGACGAAATTTTGAGACGGATATTTTTTTATTACTGGTATGTGAGGATCTCGCTGCGAAGATCAACTGAGCGAATTTCGCTTCACGCTGTATAGTAAACTGTATCTTCTCTGTCTTCGAATGTGACTTCAGCGCCACCTCGTTCATCTAGAGTTGGATACTTCATTATGCTCCAGGAAAAAACTCATCCCCCCAGCTCCACCCCCCCCCCCCTCCCCGCTACGCGACTGCAGCGTGTTGCTCATCTCTTACACTTAATGAGACATCCACTGTATGTTGTATCTGACACACAAAGCCCTGAACTGGACATTGTGTCAACACTAATGGGTGAAGATGGCCGCATAAAAACAGAACTTCCAAACTACTTATAACAACAACTTGTTATGATAGCCATTTTTCTGGGGAAGATACATAAATATTTGAACATTGGCAAAAACCTTTTTTTGCGGTTGCCTTCGATTTTTGTATATAAGGTATATTCAGTGGTTACCTGTAATCTTATATATTTCTTTTCCAGAAAGTGTATTAATTACTGAATTAAGCTGTACGAATTCTGTTTTTTAAATAGATGATTTACTTACAATTATGTTATGATTGACTTGACGATTACTACAGTCTCTCTTATGTGGTGACAGATTAAAACATGCAATTCGTTTCAACTTGCGAAAATTAGATAAATATTCGCAATGAAATTTTCCACTGTCAACCTTTTCGAGATCTCATATGTGTGAACTATGTAATATGGACACTTAAACTGACGATTTGGCTGTCAGCAGACATGGTTATCACGAGAACTATGGTACTTGTATAACGGAAAAACCGTTTGTTTACTTGTATTGAAAATTTCACATTTTTCTGTTAATTTTGTTCTGTCTCTCTCTCTCTTGGTCTCTGTAAACGTGCAAGCGAGCCTGTGTGTCTTTGCGTCTGTATGTGGTTGTGGCATTTCTTTCTTTGTTATTGTAAACAAGGAGGTGGGACAAAAAATCATGCTTATTACAAAGAATGTAATATCATATTACGACAGCGATGTTCTGGGCATGGGGAAACTCTAAGGGGAGAGAGCGGTTGGAGGAATTCAGAATAACGGCTCTGTCTGTGATACCTCACATTGAGTAGATGAGGAGGACGGATTAGGAGGCTATACCTGAGGCTAGAGGTGCAAGATGGAGCTGATCAAAGGTTACGGAGGGGCAAGGGAATTTCGTGCCGAGTGATCATCTGTTGTGTTGTTTTACCATTTTTTGTATTAACTCAAACAGTATGATGTTTGCAGTGTTCGCTTCGTCCATTAAACTAGTTTTCTAGATTATTTTGCCATTGTTTATTTGATAATTTTCTTAAAAATTTTACATTTTATTTCTTCTCTTTAAATTGATTGTTTCCTTGTCTTCCCCTTTATATACTTGCTAGATGTGTACTGGCTTGTCGAATATTTTCAGGCGGACATCTGTTCTTTGTTCTGATCTCTTTTGTAAGGTCAGGTTTCCGCGTCATAGCTCCATTGCTTCCAGGACCGACCTGTTTCCCTTACCCCTTTGGGTATCTATTCCAAACGTTTCTAGGATATCCACCTTGTTGCTTTCCATGTACGTGCTGTTCTCACTTCCGTTTTATATGTACTGATTTTTTTTTTGCTATTGTAACTATTTTGAGATCATTTCGAATATCTTTGTTTCTCATGCAGTCTTTTCGTTACAAACGAACTGATTTGAGGAACTTCATTTTTGACGTCACTATTCGATATATGGCTTCCTGCTTTGCTATTACAGTCTCAAATCACTGGAACAAATAGCTTTTTACACAATTTAGTTTGACTTTCTTTTGTTGCCTTTTTCCCATACTTTTATTAATGCTCCTCAGACACCCGGAAATTTTTTTGTTTTATTCTTTAAATCATTTTCATAAACAAAAATATGACATTTGGAATTGTGGACTGAAGTCTTAGATATAACTGCGTGAGGGTTTTTGCCTGCATGTTATTAGGTATCATAACGTGTTGCGTTTTTCATTACTCTGTTTACCTTATTTCTTGGCGTTTACTCATTCGCTGATCATGTCATCTTAGACCATCTTCTTACAGGGGATTATGGCATGGGAACGAAAAGTACTTTTGTTTCGAAATGTTGGTGGTTGATCATAACAAGAGAGGTAAACAGTCTGCAATAAGGAACACTTTCTCCTTTTTCAATTTGAGAGTGCCTTATTCGAAAGTTTATCGTGCTACGCGGTGCGTGCCAAAGTGCCTGCACGGTGCTGCGTGTATTTCCTGTTTACATGACATACGGAAATCGTGTGGTAAATTCAGGTCTTCTGTACGCATATGATTGTGTGAAAATATTTTTGTTTCATTAATAAATGCATTTCTTACGTATCAGTAGTAGTGTGGCGTCAAACAAAATAATATTTTTCAACAAATTTTAATTAAATACAAATTCGTTTTTAGTCCGAATGTTTTGGCTGCAAATACTTCTATTTCGACGGTAGAAGAAAAATTATGATTTATAAACTTAAAAATGAGTGGCGTGTGTTGACTCCTGTTATGGTCACTGCTTGTTTGTTTACTGGTATTGTCTGCGACTTATATCTGTCTTTTACTTTCTATATTGCTAGTATAACTATTTTCTGTGCTCATTTACATAATATTGCCTGATTCTTTTTGGAAGCGTCTTTTGTTGATTAAAACTATGAGACGCAAGTCACAGTGCTGCTTGTTTTCGTGTATACTCGTGCCCCGATGTTTGATGCACGATTGTGTCAACTGTTGTGGATTTAAGATAAATTTGAAATAAACGCGTCTTGTTTTTTGTGCACAGAACTTAAAGATGGGAGCATTTAAGTTTGATGTATACAATTAGAGAATTGCCTAAATCTCATTCTATCTGTATCAGAAGTCAGTTATGCATTTCAGCAGATCCAAGGAGAAAGAAATAGCAATATTTGAAGTTGAGTTATTCCATGTAAAAGTACCGAATTAAACGCTTCACATAAAAGTAGGCAACAAGACTAAAAAAGGAAAAAAAACCATGTATTTATCTGACTCAATTTTGTAAGGTGCGTGTTATTCAGTAAAGGTAATATCATAAATACAGACCAAAGAATGAATGTCCATAGGGCAAAGGAACAATCGGATTTATATTTGTGGTGGTTTATATTAGTTACCAATCCATTTTAATACCTATTTTCTTATTTGGCTTTTGGCTCACCATGTTGTCAATAAATCTTATTAATATACTATCTATATTTTTGCATGGGTTTCAGCTGGGTATTTCAGGCAGACATCACCAACTGAAAATTAGATACGGAGTTGTTTGTTTTGGCATCAGGGTTAACTTATCTTCAGTTGAGGGAAAGCTAACATAGCAGCGAGTTAAGTGTTTCTCGAAAACCGCAGTAAACTATTTACTAGTTGTATGCTGCTGGCGTAACAGCAAAGTTCGGTAGATGCTGTTTTCCGAGCTCTCTGTACTACCGAAGTGTTTCGTATTGGTATACGGGTTTCTAAGAATAATTACATTTTATTTCGAAAATGTGATACTGCTACGGCACGAAAAAATGTTAAGTCTTAAGAGTTGTTTTCTTGCTACACTGACACTAAGAAAGCTGAAGAAAGTTCCCGAAATAAAGTGCTATCCATTCTTTTTAGCAGTATTATTAACGTGAATTAAATATACTTAAAGTTTCTTTGTTAAAAACAATTTTTCGGAGAGTGATTTCTTGATAGGAATGAGATAGAAAATTTAATGAATGTATTATAATCGGTTTGTGTGAACGTTTTCAAATGTAAAAGTTCAATCATTCCAAAAAACGAGATGTTTGGTACATGTCTGCAAGTGTATGGTTGCAAGCCGACATTGACTATATCCTTGGCACATACAAATATAGCAAAACCTGTGGTTTTGATACTGTATTTGATCATTTACAGTTATGTTGATGATCTCGAATAACTGTTATACTAAAATTGCTCTCACAGATCTTAAAATCGTGAGACCTATGTAAGAAGTACTATAACAGCAGGTTACTTGAAGAAACTACCCCCGCGATCCATGATGTTACTAACGTGACTAGTCTATTGTGTGACGCACAGTGCCTCTATGTGACCCGTTATTCTTCGCACACCCTACCTCGGACCATGATTGCGCAAACTATACAAATATGTGCAACTTCAAATTAAGCTTGCTTACTTTGAGCGCCTACAGCCACGATAACACCATGACTTCTATTAGCAAAGTGGCCTTTTGTTTAAACTTCTGATACAACAGCAGCATATCACAAATGTTAGTGATATCAAACTAAGACGATGAAACGTAGCTCTGTATTTACTCACAGGCTGCTATCGATTGTCAGTGCCCCCAAGTTGGAGATCTTTCACATACAGCGACTATCGCGGAACTTGATACAGATGGAGTACTTTCTGTTCTGGTGTCAATAAATCTTTGTGAATGTCTTTGTCTCAGAGTAATGTTTACATTTCATTTATTTGTATTTTCCAATTCCAGTTTCTCTTTCCCCGTGTAGTTTTTGCTCTCTGCAGCAGCCTCTAGCAAATTATCCCTAGGTGCCTTAACAAAATGTCTTCTCATCCGGTTCTATATTCTAGTCAGTGTTTTCCAGATATTTATTTCCTCGCCGGTTTTGCAAAGGACGTAATCACTTCTTACTTTTTGAATAATTTTCATTGCCAGCACTCTTCTCTAAAACCACATATCACATGCTTGGATTCTGTTCTTTTCCTGTTTTCACACAACCCATGATATACTTCCATGGATTTCTGTGCTCTATATGTAGTTTATCCGAAATATCATTCTCAAATTAAGGAAATTAATTTAGTGAGGAGTGCTAATTCTACCCGTGATAGTTTACATCTTTACATCTCTGCTTCTTTGCTTCGTGTGAAAGACGTTGTTTTGCCATCAAGGTAGTAGAGTTAGTTACAACGTTGTCCTCAAATCTACGTTAAATTTATTGTATCTATTACTCCCTATTACTTACGACTTTCATTGGTTTTAGTCTCAATACACAATTTGTACTATTTTGCAAGTCCCTTAATTAATTCTCACTCTCCCAGAGTTTAACATCGTCATCAGTGAATATTATGATTGATATCTTTTCACATTGAATTTTAATCCCACTGGTGAATGTTAGTCTGGTTCCTTCATTGTTTCTTAGAAGTTGAGGTTCAACAGCAGGTAAGAAAGATGGTATATTTGCTATGTATTTGCCTTCAATGGTATATGTGCAGTGTGTCGTATATTTTACAAACCAAACAGAGTAATCTTTTGCTAATTAATCTGTAACCTGATATCTGCAACGAGGAAAACTGACTGACTTAGCTGTCAAAAATAGGTGCATAGAAGTACGAATTTAACAAATCCTATAGTTATTGCTTCGTTACGTGAAAGTATTCATGCACAGCAACAAATATGATAAAACCAGATTAGACAGATGTCTACAATGATTCAAAGTCATGAAAGATCTTTTCATGTTGAGTAATCCAGTGTGATCCATATCACAGTTCTTAAAAAAGTCATTAGACTCTTAGAATGCTTTATATCAGACTCTATCCATTATTTAATCAAAATTATTGCATAACATGGAAAATGTTTTCATTTGGTTCACTCAAGTGTACTACAGAGGGCAAGCACGAAAATTCTGATGATGTCACGTGAAGAACGGTGATTCTTCATTTCAGAGTATGTTGTTTGTTTCACTGAAAGATGTCACTTCAGCGTTTTTGTAATAACAATTCTTCTATATTTTTAGTGATCTGCTAACACAGAGCCTCGGTAATAGCAAACTTCGAGTGACAATGTATTTTCTTTAGACACTATCGAATCCGATGAATCTCTGTTCAGCCGTATTTAAAAACCTTTAGGGTCGAAATGGCCTAGCAGTAGTTGTGACATGTTAAGGTTTTCCACTCTCAGACGTTTGGAACATATAGCACATTTTACGAACTTTAACAGATACATTAATGACCAGATGTATAGAAATTTTCTTCCATTGTGTCAAATGTACCGTCAGTGTCAAAACACTCACAGAAAAATGAAATCATCCTTTTTTCATATCAGACAGATGTCTGCAATGTTTTAAAGTTATGAAAGATCTTTCCAAGCTGAGTAGTCCGGTGTGATCCATGTCTCATTTCTTAAAAAATGTCGTTAGCTCTTAGAATTCTTTGCATCGGACTCTTTCTATTCTTTACTCAAAATTGTTGCGTAACATGAAAAATTTTTCACTTGGTTCACTCAAGTGTACCACGGAGGGCATGCTGCTCAGCCTGCTCAGTTGTAACTCTTCAAAAAGGTTTCTGAAGAGTTCAGCACTCAGGGTTCCTGTGATGCCGTTACTCATGTGATTGCCCCCTCTGCCAGAACGGTGCCTTAGTTGTAGGAAAAAGTGTCATGCATGGTGATGTGATTAAGTTTGGGGAACCACACAGATTGTGTAGGACTGCAGTTAAGACCAACTATCACGGCGTGGTAAGGTGTTACTCGTAGAGTCAGCGTCCTTTTCCATTTGTCGCTCCCATTTTCTGAGAACTGAAATCTTCTGGCATCCGTTTCACAAAACATGCAGATACAAATACAATGCTAGAATTATTACATTGCAGTGAGATACAGATTTGATATACACTACTGGCCATTAAAATTGCTACACCAAGAAGATTACGTGCTACAGACGCGAAATTTAACCGACGGAAGAAGATGCTGTGATATGCATATTATTAGCTTTTCAGAGCATTCACAGAAGGTTGGCACCGGTGGCGACACCTGAAACGTACTGACATGAGGAAAGTTTCCAACCGATTTCTCATACACAAACAGCAGTTGACCGGCGTTGCATGGTGAAACGTTGTTGTGATGCCGCGTGTAAGGAGGAGAAATGCATACCATCACGTTTCCGACTTTGATAAAGGTCGGATTGTAGCCTATCGCCATGGCGGTTTATCGTATCGCGACATTGCTGTTCGCGCTAGTCCAGATCCAATGATTGTTAGCAGAATAGGAAATCGGTGGGTTCAGGAGGGTAATACGGAACGCCGTGCTGGATCCCAACGGACTCGTACCACTAAGAGTCGAGATGACAGGCATCACATCCGCATGGATGTAACGGATCGCGCAGCCACGTTTCGATCCCTGAGTCAACAGATGGAGACCTTTGCAAGACAACAACCATCTGCACGAACAGTTCGACGACGTTTGCAGCAGCAAGAACTATCGGCTCGGAGACCATGGCTGCGGTTCCCCTTGACGCGCCTGCGATGATGTACTCAACGACGAACCTAGGTGCACGAATGGCAAAACGTCATTTTTTCGGATGAATCCAGGTTCTGCTTACATCATCATGATGGTCGCATCCGTGTTTGGCGACATCGCGGTGAACGCACATTGGAAGCGTGTATTCATCATTGCCATACTGGCGTACTACCTGGCGTGATGGTATGGGGTGTCATTGGTTACACGTCTAGGTCCCCTCTTTTTCGCAATGACGGCACTTTGAACAGTGGACGTTACATTTCAGATGTGTTACAACCCGTGGCTCTACCTTCATTCGATCCCTGCGTAACCCTACGTTTCAGCAGGATAATGCAGCTCCTGTACGGGCCTTACTGGATAGAAAATGTTCGACCACTGCCCTGGCCAGCACATTCTCCAGATCTCTCACCAATTGAATACGTCTGGTCAATGGTGGCCGAGCAATTGGCTCGTCACGATACACAGCCTCTACCTCGGTGAACTGTGGTATCGTGTTGAATCTCCATGGGCAACTGTACCTGTACACGCCTTCCAAGCTCTGTTTGACTCAATTCCCAAGCGTATCAAGGCCTTTATTATGGCAAGAGGTGGTTGTTCTGGGTACGGATTTCTCAGGATCTATGAACCCGAATTGCGTGATAAGGTAATCACATGTCAGTTTTAGTCCAATGAATACCCATTTATCTGCATTTCCTTGAACATGGCTGACGTTTGCAGCAACCATAGACACAAATTTGAAAAATATGTTAAAATCTGCCAACCGCTTGCATAGGTTTTCTGTATACCTTGACCAGGTTTCGTCACCTCTAAGGGTGACTTCATAAGAAGGAAAGGTAATTGCATGAAGAACACATCGTCAAAGATGTACAGTGATTTAATGGCTGAGTTGCTTAAAGTATGACTTGAGCAACTCAGCTCTTAAATCACTGTACATCTTTGACGACATTTTTTTTTTTTGGTCATCAGTCTACTGTCTGGTTTGATGCGGCCCACCACGAATTCCTTTCCTGTGCTAACCTCTTCATCTCAGAGTAGCACTTGCAACCAACGTCCTCAATTATTTGCTTGACGTATTCCAATCACTGTCTTCCTCTACAGTTTTTGCCCTCTATAGCTCCCTCTAGTACCATGGAAGTCATTCCCTCATGTCTTAGCAGATGTCCTATCATCCTGTCTTTCTCCTTATGAGTGTTTTCCACATATTCCTTTCCTCTCCGATTCTGCGTAGAACCTCCTCATTCCTTACCTTATCAGTCCACCTAATTTTCAACATTCGTCTATAGCACCACATCTCAAATGCTTCGATTCACTTCTGTTCCGGTTTTCCCACAGTCCATGTTTCACCACCAATACAATGCTGTACTCCAGGCGTACATCCTCAGAAATTTCTTCCTCAAATTAAGGCCGGTATTTGATATTAGTAGACTTCTCTTGGCCAGAAATGCCTATTTGGCCATAGCGAGTCTGCTTTTGATGTCCTCCTTGCTCCGTCCGTCATTGGTTATTTTACTGCTTAGGTAGCGGAATTCCTTAACTTCTTTGACTTCGTGACCATCAATCCTGATGTTAAGTTTCTCGCTGTTCTCATTTCTACTACTTCTCATTACCTTCGTCTTTCTCCGATTTACTTTCAAACCATACTGTATACTCATTAGACTGTTCATTCCGTTCAGCAGATCATTTAATTCTTCTTCACTTTCACTCAGGATAGCAATGTCATCGTAGAATCGTATCATTGATATCCTTTTACCTTGTATTTTAATTCCACTCCTCAACCTTTCTTTTATTTCCATCATTGCTTCCTCGATGTACAGATTGAAGAGTAGGGGCGAAAGGCTACAGCCTTGTCTTACACCCTTCTTAATACGAGCACTTCGTTCTTGATCGTCCACTCTTATTATTCCCTCCTGGTTGTTGTACATATTGTATATGACCCGTCTCTCCCTGTAGCTTACCCCTACTTTTTTCAGAATCTCGAACAGCTTGCAGCATTTTATATTGTCGAACGCTTTTTCCAGGTCGACAAATCCTATAAACGTGTCTTGATTTTTCTTAGCCTTGCTTCCATTATTAGCCGTAACGTCAGAATTGCCTCTCTCGTCCCTTTACTTTTCCTAAAGCCAAACTGATCGTCACCTAGCGCATTCTCAATTTTCTTTTCCATTCTTCTGTGTATTATTCTTGTAAGCACCTTCGATGCATGAGCTGTTAAACTGATTGTGCGATAATTCTCGCACTTGTCAGCTCTTGCCGTCTTCGGAATTGTGTGGATGATGCTTTTCCGAAAGTCAGATGGTATATCGCCAGACTCATATATTCTACACACCAACGTGAATAGTCGTTTTGTTGCCACTTCCCCCAATGATTTTAGAAATTCTGATGGAATGTTATCAATCCCTTCTGCCTTATTTGACCGTAAGTCCTCCAAGGCTCTTTTAAATTCCGATTCTAATACTAGATCCCCCATCTCTTCTAAATCGACTCCTGTTTCTTCTTCTATCACATCAGACAAATCTTCACCCTCATAGAGGCTTTCAATGTATTCTTTCCACCTATCTGCTCTCTCCTCTGCATTTAACAGTGGAATTCCCGTTGCACTCTCAATGTTACCACCGCTGCTTTTAATGTCACCAAAGGTTGTTTTGACTTTCCTGTATGCTGAGTCTGTCCTTCCGACAATCATATCTTTTTCGATGTCTTCACATTTTTCCTGCAGCCATTTCGTCTTAGCTTCCCTGCACTTCCTATTTATTTCATTCCTCAGCGACTTGTATTTCTGTATTCCTGATTTTCCCGGAACATGTTTGTACTTCCTCCTTTCATCAATCAACTGAAGTATTTCTTCTGTTACCCATGGTTTCTTCGCAGTTATGACGATATGTTCTACATGTAATTACCTTACCTTCTGATGAAGTCACCCTTAGAGGTGACGAAACCTGGTCAAGGTATATAGAAAACCTATGCAGCCGGGTGGCAGATTTTTACATATTTTTCAAATCTGCATTTCTTCTTGGTGCAGCAACTTTAATGGCCAGTAGTGTATTAAGTGGCAATATTTTTGCAACACTTAGATCGCCATGGTATGTAATTACCTCTAGACATAACTGCGGCTACAGCTGCTGGCGTAACAAAGAAATGTACCCGATAGTATCTACCCCGCCGTCAGAGCATAGTTTAATATGGAAGAAGTATTGCGAACTGCTTAACTTTGGTACCTAAATCAGTTAGTTTGTTCACTCCATATTTATATAGTAGCTGAGGGGAATAGCCACACCAACAAACATTACTCCTTTACTTCCTTCCTACAACAGTTTACCGTAAGACGCTAAAGCAACTAAGTGTACCAAGCTGTGAAGTAAAGCACATTCCATGCTCGTTTACTAGAGGGGTCGTCAGACTATTGCACATGATTATAGGCCTACATTGCTGACGTCGTTCTGTTGCAGAATCATGGAACATTTTTTGTGCTCAGAAATTTGAATGTTTACGGAGAACAAAAATCCTACATGTCACCCATAAACAATAACTCGATCCACAGCTCGCTCCTTTCATCGATGACATCCAGAGCGCCATATAAAGAGGCCACCACACTGACACAGTGCTGCGATGATATCCTCACAGTCGTCAAGTGAACAATGTACGAGCTTAGCGAATATCGGAACAAATTCTTAATGGGTCCCATGATTTTTAAGAGATGAAATTCAATAAGTCCTTTTTAAGTAGGTGAAATCGACAGATGTAAATGTATTTTCTGTAGTACACTAACAGATTGTTACAGGGTTATTACTGTCAGTAACATACACAAATAATCTAGTGGATAACATCAGAAGCCCTATGAGGCTTTTTGCTGACGAACCTGTTGTCTATAGGGAGTTTGCAACGCTAGGAGGCCATAGCGAAATGCAGAAAGACCAACACATGATCGATGATTCGTACAGAGACTGGCAGTTGGCTCTGAACGGTAGTCACTGCAACATACTGCACATAAGATGGTGAGGAACTGAGCTATTGGTGGAAACTCAGTAGAAAGAGGAACTTCCATAGAATATGTAAGAGTTACCATCTGGAGCCGCCTAAAGTGGAGCGAATACTTGAAACTAATTGTAGGAAAAGAAGATGCCAGGCAAAGAATCGTAAAGAATGTTAAGGAAACGTAATTTAACCAAGATATAAGTAGCTTATAATGCAATTGTTTGACTGTTTCGTTCATTCATGGATCAGTGACGCTTGACAAGTGCGATTAACAGGAAATACAGAGAAGAGCGGCACGTGACGTCACAGGTTCATTTAGCAAATGCGAAAGCGTTAGGGAGATGCTCAACAAACTTCGGCAGCAGTCGATACAGAGAGGCATTGTGCGTCACGGACTACGTTTCTGCGCAAATTCCTAGAGCATACGTTCGAAGAAGAGTTCAAAAATTTTAAAAATGTCACATTTCCGCCTTGAGCTTCCGGTAAAATTATTTACACAACCAGTCTCGGTCGTGTGGCCATCATCAGGCTGATAAAAGTATTCACAGCATCATGTTTGGTGACATATAAAGTCGTTATCGTCAAGTGATAAAACCACGACTGTACTCTCTCATCATGTCTTAATATAAATAACGTCGTCAATCTGTATTACGATATGGTAAGGGTGTACCATTCATGGGTGTATCAGCTGACGATAACGACTTTATATTTCATCTAATACGAAATACTTCTCTGAAACTGATGACTTTCAGACAGCTAATGGTTGTTGTATAAATAAAATATTTTACCAAATATTTTATCAGCAGCTAAATGC
This sequence comes from Schistocerca serialis cubense, assembly GCF_023864345.2. NCBI lineage: Eukaryota > Metazoa > Arthropoda > Insecta > Orthoptera > Acrididae > Schistocerca > Schistocerca serialis. The sequence goes on along the minus strand of NC_064639.1, from coordinate 753,274,668 downwards.
GGTAGTACGACATTTTCCAAATGTATAAGAGCTGTGGGGCACTAGCTCCTGAAACTGTGTTAGGGTTAAATAAAATGCCATTGACTACCACGTATGTACTAGACAACAAAACGAGACAAATTAGAGCTCATAGGAAAGTTTATCGACAATAAATATGCCCATGGCCCATTCGCAAATGGAACAAAGGAGCTGGAAGTCGCTAGCGGTATCACATTTATATTCCGCCACACACCGTAAGGTTATCTGCAGAGTTTAGATGTAGGTATAGGTGTTGCCTCTCCTCAGCGCTACGATGTAAACCGTTTCCGAGACACACCTCAGAAACGTATTTTCCACTGGGAAATGCGAGATGCGTACAAACGACGGCTGCACCCGTCTGGGTGATGGTTGCTAATGCCGTAGGTCAGTGTGGAATGTAGCACGGGTCAAACGCTGCGACTGGGACGAATGCTACGCGGGTTGCGGACCGGCGCCTGCGCTGCGAGTGATATTCCCGGCGCCCTGCTTCTGCTACTTCATTTATCCGCTCGCAGCGCCCGCCATTAATCTCCAGCCCTGCGAGCAAGTGCCGCCTGCTACCCAGGACGCTGCTATAATTCCAGCGAGTCTTGTCGTACGTCAGGTGCTACCTGCTCCAGCTGCAAGAAAGAAGACTGACGACCAGCGATGGTGGAAGGTGACACAGTCTTGCAGTTTTAACGGGTTTCCATAATCTGGGATTACACTGATAAGTGAGACAGCGGACACAAATAACTTTCGTTCGATTTTATGACAGCATTTTTACATTCAGATATAACGACATTGCCTATTATAGATGTATGATAGTGCGTGTCCTGTAATATAATTGCTTTTAGAAATTGTGCCAATAGTGTGTTACACAGTCTACATTTAGTGTGAACCTGGGAAAAATATGAAACGTCCCCTGACAGAGGCCTTTCTGTCTTCTTGGCTGAACCTTATGACGGCTTGTAGTCTCCACCCCAGGCCTTGCCTGCCACTGACAGTAATAAGTGGACGCTCTGGGCTATTTCGCACAATACTGATAATATTAATATTCTGATTTCCGAATCGTAATATTCCAGAGCCTCGTAAATAGCGGTTCATTTGTCACGGACAATACGTCTTCATCTAACCAGTGAGCATTCGAATCAACTTCGGAAGAGGAGATGATAGATATTTCCTAGGCGTTTATGAACTAGTGGTTTGATGTACTAACACCATACCGTCATCATCATCATAATTCCCGTTCTTATCATCCCTGCGAAAGGTATGTCTTTACCTAAACTCGATTAAAACTAATGGAAAGTATGACGTCAATCTACTTTCTTATCCTGGTCAACCAGGAAGAAGTTAAATTCCAGTTTCGTTACTTTCTGTGTTTCTTTTTTTCTTTAATCTTTAGTGTCATTGATTTTTCTTTCCGTACATTCATTGCAGGTTATTCGCATCTATAGATCATTCTCTCCTAAAATCGTTTCGTTATCTTATCTTCTTTCTTTCTTTGTAATCTGGTGAAACACCATTGCACCCACTGTACACGACACTTCCAATTCGCCATTCGATTTGTGATATTTCCACTTAGCTCTTATTGATTTCTTATTGTTATCTGAATTTTATGCAGGTGGTAGACTATGACTGACAGCGATATCTTAACGCGCACTTCCCCCTATTCAGAAAATTGGCCTCGTAAAATCTCGTATCAACGGATACACAAAAGCCCAGACACTATGTATCGTTTCGTTTCAAATTATCTTTTTACACTGAGGTGCCAGAAGTCATGGGACAGCAGTCTGCACATACACAAATTCTGTATTCTGCACAGAAAGTGTGAAAGGCATTGTGTTGGTGGGGCTGTCATTTCTACACAGGTGATTCATACGGAAAAGGTTTATGGCCGCAAGACGGGAACTAACAAACTCTGAACGCGGAATGATAGTTGGAGTTCGACTCACGGGACACCCGAGTTACGAAAACATTAGGGATTCAAGAGTATGCCCAGAATACCACACTCTAGTGATTACATTTCACCACGGACAACTTATTGCGTTTCCATAGAGTTGTCAGTACTAACAGACAAGCAACACTATGTGAAATACCGCAGAAATGAATGTGGGATGTAGGACGATCATATTCGCTAGGACAGTGTGGTGAAATGTGGCGCTAATGGGCTATGGCAGTAGAGTGCCTCTGTGAACAGCACATCACCTGCACTTCCTCTCCTGGGATCGTAACCGTATCGATTGGACCCCAGACGACTGGAAAGGGTGGTATAGTCAGATGTGTCCCGATTTCAGTTGGTAAGAGTTGATGGTAGAGTGTGGCAGACCTCACGAAGCCATGGGCAGAAGTTGTCAACAAGGCACTGTGCAAGCTGGTGCTGGCTCCATAACGGTGCGGGTTGTGTTTTCATGGAATGGACTGGGTCCTCTGTCCAACTAAACCAATCATTGATTGTAAATGATCATGTTCGGCTACTTGGAGACCATTTGCAACCTGTCACGGACTTCATGTTCCCAAACAATATTGGAATTCTTATGGATGACAATGTGCCATGTCACTGGGCCAAAAGTGCCCGTGATTAGTTTGAAGAACATTCTGAGAAGTTCGAGCGAATGATTTGGCCGCCCAGATCGACCGACAAGGACACTGTGCAGGAACTCTGCGACCCCAAACAACTGACGCTCAAGCGTCTGTGAGGGCTGCAGCTGGTGCCATGCAGGACCCCCGTGGTCCAGCACTATTAATGCCTGTGAGTTCATGAGGGCTTCACTTAGCACCATGGTAAGATTTCACAGTTCCGCATGATGAAGGCCGAGAGTTCATTATGGCTTCACTTGACTCCATGCAACACAATCAGCTCTGGTTCACATAGCTGGCAATTTGGAAAGAATGCTTTTCGTTTTGAGGTATTAAGGCTAGTGGCTGTGCCCTATTTTCATGGTTATGTGACGTTATCTTTCAACCTGATTGTGGAAGATCACATGTTGCCCTCCCTGTCCTGAATTTACTCGTAGAGAGGCTTTGTGACTATTGAAATTAAAATGTTCTGAGTTATTAGGTCGCGTCATGTATCTTCTAAAATGTGAGTATTGTTCTGTCCAACATGCCATTTTGATCTCACAGCCACTGAAAACATCTCATTGTAGGACAAAAAGAGACTGCTACTTCATCACTCGCCAGCCACTTCTCTTAAACTCCAGCATACCATTGAAATAAAATGGAATGACTAATCCACATTTTTAATCGAACATCAGAATCAGTAGCATCGGGGATTATTGCCACCAGACGTGGATGTTCTACAACTGTGTACACCCACAAAACGTAAAATTTCATGATTTTCTATCGTTCCTGTGGCTGAGATTTATAAGTTAAGCAGGAGTAAAGATGAACACCTCATGTAGGATATACTTACAGTGTAGGTGTAGTTGACTGGATAGATTAGTTTCAGGGATAAAACAAAGATTACGCTAATATTAGGTAAGATATGGAGTGTTTGGAAATTGAAAGGAGATGAATGTCGTTTTATAGACGACTCATAAAGCTACGATAAACAGAACATTTTACGAACGAGTAATTTCACAGTATTTCTCTGACACAAATCTGCTATTCTCCAACTGAAAATATCATTGCACATTAAACATTTTGCTAGTGTTCGTTATCTATTTGTAGAATGTCTCAGTTTTCTCTTTTCTGCCGTTTAGTTTGGTTCCATTCGACGAATAAATGTGTTACGTACAATTTGGTCTCAGTAGTGACATGGGAACGTGTGTCTTTTTGTCCCTAAAAATGAGAAAATACGGAACATCGTTTGTCTGAAAAGTAATGACACAGTATGTGAAGCTACTAAACACAGTACATGTGAAGCAAATATAACGAGAGAATCACATTGCCTTTTAAAAATTCTTATTCTTCGACAAAATATCTGCTTTGGACCTGAAAAGTATAACCATACTGAAATACAATTTGAAGCGTGTGCTGGTTCTTTTTCCTGTTCTGCACAGACTGTTCATTGTAGTAATCCATTACAGTGACACCTCTGTCAATCGGTTCATTAATAATTTAAATTTAAAAACCAGAAATCGTTGATAAAATTTTCATTTTTGTTCCACTAAGAAGGCTTGTATTAAAGAATTTGTTATTCAAATCAGATCCGTTAAAATACAGTCTTCTTTTTATTAGAAACATACCGTTCATTCTCGTTACTGAAAATTTCTGTAATTTGATCGATTCCTTTAATACTTTCAATTGAGAAGTCTGCTATACGATTAAATGCATTAACGACATTCAATTTTTATTTTGGAGTCTAACTAGGACCAAAGATGGTCAAGATGACAGACAGGAGGCATGTGCCATTATTTCCAGGTTTTTGTAACCACACAGTCGCCAGACTAACATTTAAAAAGCATTGGAAAAATACGGTTCAAATGGTTCAAATGGCTCTGAGCACTATGGTACTTAACATCTGTGGACATCAGTCATCTAGAACTTAGAACTACTTAAACCTAACTAACCTAAGGACATCACACACATTCATGCCCGAGGCAGGATTCGAACCTGCGGCCGTAGCGGTCACGCGGTTCCAGACTGAAGCGCCTAGAACCGCACTGCCACACCGGCCGGCTGAAAAATACGGAAATCCAGTCTGAGGCTTTGGCTTCATGAGGGCATACAAGAGTGAGAGGCGACTCAGCATACACAATGGAAAAGAAAATACAACATAACACATTAATTTCTCATCGTGTCGTCGAAAATCAAGTTTATTACGAACTTAAACGTATTAGGACACCAAACAGGGTTCACTATCCAACTATCTAGAACACGGAAGGCTGCTGCACGAGATAGTTCTTCGACAAGGGAGATCGCAGTTAATTCTAAGACTTCGCCTACAAGCGAGAGTTTCATACGCGATTGTTACTTGGACTCTTACATAACAAGTTAAACGACTCAAATGTGTATTAAATTACAGTCACTGAATATACAATGCCTTTGTCTTTAATTTTTTTGAAGCATATTTGAATTACGTAAATTACTGGACTGTCGAATTTAATTTTTCTTAACTCTTGTCACTTGACAGCTGCCCCTGTTTGCTCAGAATCTCACTATCTGAGCTGCTGACCGACTGCATGCACTAACTGCGGAACTCCTTTTAACGGATGATCGTCCAGAAACTCCCACGTTTTGGAAATAATGCTTCATTGCTTTCCTTTAGGCACATCCGACGATTTTCCAGCATATTTTTGTAGTTCCTTCCCCTGCTGAAACAAGACCTTTGGTTTCAGTATTCAGTTCCTCAGCCCCTGTGTCGGAAATCGTGCTTCTCTCAGTAAATCGTTAGTCTCGACATAGCTAAGGGGTCACTTTGGTGCACAGTTACACATTGAAACTGTAAAACCGAATCGTCAAAGTTTTCATGATACGTGGCAGTTTCCTTAGAGTTATTTTACGTGAATAATAACCTAGCAAATAAATTATTACGGGCTGGACGTTTTGTGCCTGCTAGGAGTAGTACTACCATCTTTCCTCGAAAGTGAAAGACAGGAGGTATCCTGTGGATTGAGTTCTAATAAACAAGAGTTCTGCTCGTTCCACATTCTCACTGCTACTTTTTGTGTTCATTGTATGATTGCCTCACGAAACCCATATGATATGTGAAATAAGGACTCATTCAGTTAACAACACTGAAATAAAGAACCTACTGTAGATAATGAAAGATTCATCATACTTATGTCCTATTTCGTTCAGATAATACCTTATCTCCGACAAGGAAGGCCAAGGGATGTTAATTCCCGTTAGTCCAAGTTTCACACAAATTCTTCTTACAGGGAATGCATTCAAACTGGACGTTAGTTCAAGAAAAATTATGAAACCTGTTTGGAAGTGCACATAAGAGATACTCCAAGTATTCAGCAACCTGGCAGAGGAAATCAGTTTTGTATACAAAGAAGTGGAGTTTAATACTGAATTACAGAACTTCGTATTGGCCACCACCTTCTGTTCCATTAAACAATGTCTTGGTAGAAACTTCTGAAAGTCGTATTGCAATTAGTTTAAATGTTCATGTTTAGCTTGGGCCTTTACATGAGAGACCAGTCGCTTTAGGTTCCTTGGGTTACGGCTAATATTATGTAATGTGTACATTGGAAACTAGAATGGTATTTTCCTAAACTGGAATAGAAAGCCGAACAATGCCCCTTCCAGCAGGACTGAAGTATAAGATAAATCCTTATTAACTTGCAGTACAGATTCGATCCATTTCAGGCGCGACTCTGAATCTAGCTAGTAGTCTATGTATTACTCTATCGGAACAGGTAAAGACACGAAAGCATTGTCTACGAATATGTGCTGAACAGCCAGGCCGGCCGGTGTGGCCGAGCGGTTCTAGGCTCTACAATCTGGGACCGCGCGACCGCTACGGTCGCAGGTTTGAATCCTGCCTCGGGCATGGCTGTGTGTGATGTCCTTAGGTTAGTTAGGTTTAAGTAGTTCTAAGTTCTAGGGGACTGATGACCTCAGAAGTTGAGTCCCATAGTGCTCAGAGCCATTTGAACCATTTTTTTGAACAGCCAGGGAAAATCCGTCGAAAACAATACTCCGCCCATTCACATGATCCTAAGGCATCTAACATTCCTCAATCTTAGCTGGATAACAGCTGCACTTTTCGTTCTAGCACTACTGAAAGAAGCGTGTAGTGGTACGTCCTGTTTCCCTTGCATTATCTACCTGTTTCCCTTTCGGTATACGTTGAGACACATTTCCCGTTTTCACTAAAATGCATATTACTTTTGAAAACATGAAAATCAAGATTCGTTGTGCCTCACTTCAAACTGCCTTTTGCTATTGTTCTGAGAGCCGAACGTTCCATGTTTCAATCTCGTAAGCCAATTGGTCATTCCTGCAGTCAATTTTCCTCAAGCCTATTGTTCTGGCCGGCGCCTGTTGCGTGAGAGGGAACCTGCTCCGAACTGGAGGCTAACTTCCCCGTTACACGAATTTCCCCCAGCGAGGAAGTAACAAATCGCCCACTGGGAAATACTGGATGGAGGGCCCTGATGACTCAGCGCTCCCTGGCAGCTGATGCGGGGCAGGGCGGGGAGACAGATTGTGTATGATACATCGCTATTCCATTAGCTGATTGGCTGGCAGACTGGCAGGTGGGCGCCCGGGCTCCCTAAAGGGCCCGTAATAGGCGCCATGGGGGCGGAGTTTAGGGCTGTGTACCGGCGTTCGCACTCAGCCAGCAGGTAGCTGATGCCACCGCTGGCTGCGAGAAAAACAGGACTCGGCCATTACTCAGACCGCGCTGCTCGCCGGTTCACATCTTTGTTCTCTGTTGCCAAAACTTTGAAGCATTGTCGGTAACGAGTTACGGAGAAACTTCAGATTCGAGAAAGAGCTCTAAATGCTACATGTATAACCACCACGAACAGACAGCACTACAAAGAAGAACAGACAAATTATTTAAGTTCATCTTTGTAGTTCCATATCCCAACGAATGAAAACCATTCTGACCACCAACAGAGACCAGGGATTAATATTCTCTTATTCTACATCATAAGGAGCAGTTGAAAATGAGACAGATTGGAAGAAATTGAATAAAATATGTATTGTGCAAAAAATAATTCTGTAACACATGTATCCCAGTCAGAGAGAAGATGATCAATTACTTCACGGTGAGCAGTTCGTAGATGCCTGTGACATCATGGCTGTACCCAGGCGTGCATCTCTTTGTCCGAAGCAAACCGATGGCTACGAATGCCTTTCTTCAGGGCTCCAAAAATACGGAAATCTCATGGGGTGAAATATGGAATGCATGATGGATGTGTAAGGACGATCCAGTGAAACTTCCGCAGCATAGTCGAAACAACCTTGGCAACATGTGGGCCGCCATGTGTACAATCGTGGTTCCGTAGGCAACAGCATATAGTTTTCCATGAAGGCATTGAGCGTCTTTTCTCATAATGAGGTAAATGTATCCACAATTATGGCGATTTATTTTTAAACAATAAACAATTTGCTTTCTATTTTTCCATCTGTGACGTTTTCAGCTACATCCACATCTAAATCTGCATCGACACTCTGAAAATCACATTTCATTGCCTAGCAGAGGGTTCATCGAATTCACAATAATTACTATTATTCCAGTCTCGTAAAGTTCGAGGAGAAAACGAGCTCCTATATCTTTCCGTGCGAGCTCTGATTTACCTTATTTTATTATGGTGCTCGTTTCTTCCTATATAGGTCGGCGTCAACAAAATATTTTCGAATTCGGAGGAAACAGTTGGTAATAGAAAATTCGTGAGAAGATTCCGCGGCGACGAAAAACACTTCTGTTTCAATGATGTCCATCCCAAACCCTGTATCATTTCAGTGACACTCTCTCCCCTATTTCGTGATAATACCAAACGTGCTGCCCTTCTTTGAACTTTTCTGATGTACTCCCTCAATTCTATCTGGTAAGGATCCCACACTGCGCAGCAGTATTCTGAAAGGGGACCGTCAAGCGTAGTATAGGCAGTCTCTATAATAGAGCTTTTACATTTTCTAAGTGTCCTGTCAATAAAACGCAGTCTTTGGTTCCCCATAACATTTTATATTTGTTCCTTTCAATTTAAGTTGTTCGTAATTGTAATTCCTGGGTATGTATCTGAATTTATGGCCTTAATATATGACTGATTTATCGTGTAACCGCAGTTTAATGGATTCCTTTTAGCACTTATGTGGATGACCTCACACTTTTCGTAATTTAGTGTCAATTGCCAGTTTTAGCACCATGCAGGTATATTTTCTAAACCGTTTTACAATTTGTTTTGATCTTCTGATACTAGTCGATAAACGACAGCGTCATCTGCAGACAACCTAAGGCAGCTCCTCAGATTGTCTCCTAAATCGTTTATAAAGATAACCTTGAGGAACGCCAGAAATCAGTTGTGCTTTACTCGATGACTCCCCCTCAGTTACTACGAACTGTGACCTGTCTGACAGGAAATCACGAATCCAGTCACATAACTGGGACGATATTCCATAAGCACGCAATTTATACATACGTAACATTCCCAGGTTTATTTCTAAAATACTACGTCCACAGTGCACAGGTCATTACATTGTTCACAGCACTTACATGCTGCTGCACCAATGTCACTTATTGTTGACACTGATGAAGAAGCGAAATATCCGATCTGTGCGAGGTGACGACAATAGGTTTTTGATATGGGAGGATTTTAGGTACAGAAGGATGGAAATTTTTTCTCAAATAGCTCAGTTTGTGAAGTAACTGCAATACTTTGCGTTGATGGTGTATTGAGAGCAACTCCTGGTGGCTTCCATGATTCAGCACATGCTGCTGTTAAGCGTATAGTTTCAGTACTCATGCGAATTATGTAGCATGCACTAGAAACACTCAAAGTACTTATCCTACAGTTATTGATAAGAAGCATCATTTGCATCATAGTATTGATGAACGCTTACAAAGAAGTATCTGAGACCAAACATTTTGCAGCCTGTGTTGCAAGAACACACGGCAGAGTTATGGGACAAGAACAGTTCCGGGGAATTCTCTATGATTATTTATCTGCACATGAAAGACCCTTTATCCAGTTGGTTATCAACCGATTGTGAGATACGACGATAAAAAGTATACTGTGAATGTCTTGTCAAAAAGTTAAACAGGAATAATGTGCCTACCAATTATCTAACTACAGTGGGATCAGTTCGATTGTCACTTTCGGTACGGGAAAACCTTGTAAGACACTCTTCGGCGGCTGTGGGATGCACAGAGAACAGCTTAGGTTCATATGTAAGACGTGCACTACAACCACCTAAGTGAAGTGTATCCAACACATGCCTCCATTCGATCCCTAGCTGATGTTTCAACTGAGTAAAGTAGATACAGAAACATTAAACTGTATACCGAAGAATTTATTCAATCATGATGACATTACTGTATCAATATTTTATGATCGAAGTGATCCATAAATGAGGAATAACAATGCTAGCACACGTGATATTGAGAAATACCCAAATCTTGTTAAATTGATCAGAGCGCCAGGCTCTGTGGGAGTTCCGGTTGCATTTTACATTCAATACGGAATTATGTCCTTTCTAGAGACTTATCGATAATTTGTTGGACAACAAATAGTCATGCTTGATTAGAACAGATCACAGGCATCTCCTGTTCCAAATACAAAATGCGAAGACCCGAAGCATATACGTAGTTAGCAATTATTGCCAGTGACGTCGGTCTGCTGCAGGCCCCTGTCGCACGTTCTAAGATTAAATGCTATGAAGTTCTTGGAAATACTTTTCTCTCTAACAATTAGCACGTGCATTGTAAAGTTGAATGCCTTTTGATTAGAGGAATAGTTATTTCGTGATATTAGCAGATTCCACTTTTGATAACTGTTCAAACCCTCCGGTTATCGTACTTAATACTGACCTCTGTGCTACACAAAGACCGATACGTTCGACTACTTGGTTCTGGCTGTGTGTCCTGAGGACTTCTTCAAATTCTGGGCTATACCTAGGCAATTTTCACTGTTACCAGGACGCACTGTCATTGAACGTTTTCCTTCTTGACTCTTTTGAGACTTTTGGCTCAAATGGCTCTGAGCACTATGGGACTCAACTGCTGTGGTCATAAGTCCCCTAGAACTTAGAACTACTTAAACCTAACTAACCTAAGGACAGCACACAACACCCAGCCATCACGAGGCAGAGAAAATCCCTGACCCCGCCGTTTTGAGACTTTTAATATACCAGTTAATTAAAGACGTGTTGAGTGTTTTTAAAGGTGGCAGTAGCCAACAAAAGAAAAAAAGTCCATTTTACAAGGGCTCTAAGATGCATACCTTAAAACCTATGAGCACTAGGTCGTCTTTGATACTGTGAAGCACATGCCTTCTACTGCAAACTTTTTGCTTTCCATATTATGGGGGGAGGCAGTATGGATGAAAACACAGGCTTTAAAACTCATACCTTCAGAACTACAACCACTTGATCTATGGCACACATTTGTTTCGCAGTAATGAAGTTGAGAAAGTAATCACAGCTCTTAGTGTATGAATTTTAGAGCCAATGTTTACACGACGTTTTTTGATGTTATGGTTCATACTACCTCCTCCGAACATATGGAAAGTAGAAAGCTTGCAGGAGAAGAGATTTGTTTCACAGTATCCAGGGTGAACAAGTGCTCATAGCTCTTATGATATGGATTTTAGAAAAAAAAGACCACGTGATATCCTACCGACCGTGTCATCAGACATTCATAATCTGATGTAGTATGGAGGAGCATGGGTTCAGTACATCGCACTCTCCTGCCGTTATCGACGTTTCGACCTTGGAGCTACTACCATTCAATCAGGTAACTCCTCAATTGGCATCACGAGGCTGAGTGCACCACGGTCCAAAGGAGAAACCCTCGCAGTTTCAGGAATCGAACCAAGCTCCCTCACGTAGGGCTCCATCGTGTTTACCACTCGTCTATGGAGGTGTACTTATTTTTCTTGTTTTGGTGGGTACAACCACGTCTCAAAACATTCGACGCTTTTTTAGCATCTTCTATGTTATTTGTCTAGTAAATGGAATATAAGAAGTAAACAAACTTACTTTGCCATGTTATAAGTTCGTAGGCTCCCATGGCTGGTGTCATTTTGAAGAAACTGTTTTTGGGTATTGGCCCGCGTCATTGTAACTATTGAAACAGCTAAATATCTAATGTTTCGAAGCACTTGCTGTGTCCTCTTCCGAGCTGTTTACTACATTACCAATAATGTACTTTGTGCAAAATGCTTTACGGTATTTCCAGGATGAAACTTTCACTCTGTAGTGGAATGTGCGCTGATATGAAACTTCCTGGCAGATTAAAGCTGTGTGCCCGATCGAGACTCCAACTCGGGATATTTGCTGAGCTATCCAAGCACGACTCACAACGCGTCGCAGAAGAGCTTGTGTGAAGTATGGAAAGTAGGAGGTGAAGTACTGCCATAACTGAAGCTGTGGGGACGAGTCGTGGGTAACTCAGTCGGAAGAGAATTTGCCCGCTGAAGGCAAAGGTCCCGAGATAGAATTTCGGTCCGGCACAAAGTTTTAATCTGCCAGAAAGTTTCGATTTTTCGGTGTTATTTATTTACGAATATTTAACGCTGTTTAACATTATCAAACTGTCTCACTTCGTGTTAGCCAACCGGAGTCCGATTGCCTATAATTCTAAAGTTACTGAAGAGTGCTAATGCAATGCTGGCCTGATCGCTGTAGACAAGCAAAACTTCGATGCTCGAGTACATCACGTCTCTCTTCTGCATTACGAGATGAGCTCTTCCACCAAAACCATAAACGTTACAGCTTCTTGGCACCGCCAACATTAGCGAACGCCACAAAGCCGTTTATCGAAGAACTTCTCTGTAGGAGATACTAGAAATAAATGAAAGGAGTGGAGCTGCTGTAAAAACAGTTACGAAACTCTTTTATCTAGCCAAGTTTTCTGAGCTCTTTTTATGAGACCGAAACTTCACGTACTGGAGAAATGGTCCTCCAAGGAACCGTTCGACAGTTGACGTTAAACTGTGTACGTTTTGATCTTGCGTTGGTCTTGCTCCACGGCCAGTCCAGACATGATACCTATTGACTTGTGAGGAACCTAGTTTACGAAACTCTGATCGATACTTAAATTGACCTGGTTGCTAGAAATATCGCAACTGAAGAAGTAATACACCAAACTCCTGGAATGCTTGAGCGTATAACATAGTGTACAGTGCAGCGCTGTACCCTCTGTCGTGATTACGGTAGTCGAGATTTTCCTTATAAGGGAACTTTTCTGCATTTGTTGAGTGCTGTACCGTGCACTGACAGAACAGATTGAACGCACTATGGTAAAAGTGTACTTATTACAGATTATGTGACAGCTATTTCACGGAAGCAAGGGTGTAGGTGGTAAAAAATGGAATAATTCATAATTACTTCATTACTCTGCGACGAGTTACCAGAGACCGTCTGTTTCTTTTACCGATGCATTCAGATGGCATCTATGAACAACATCAGAAATATTTTCGGTGGATTTATGGTCCATCTGTATAAAATTTTATGCTATAAGATATTATGTTACCGTTATGCAGTGTGATTAAACCCGGGAACTCTCCGGTCACCTTCAACCGGCCTGGGAGACATATGCTTTTCTGTTCACATGTTCATTTTTATATCCACAGATCATCATAATACTCACACATATTCGGACTAAGCATTAGCACTACTCGTTCATGATGTTATTAATGTCGATTTTACTATCGAATGTACAGGGTGTTCGGAAATTCCGGTTACAGGTTTCTAGCACTTGTAGAGGGGAGTGAGTAGATAATATTTTGAACTAGAACCGATGTCCGAAAACGAACAGTTTCTGTGCTACAACCGTCGGCAAACATGTTGGTAACGCCACCACATTTACAGGTAATTGATTCGGCGTGACCCGTACTTCACTTGTTTCACAGTGCTACTCATTAACAGCGAAGGAAACTGCTCTTATACTCGTTGACGGGATCTCTTCAAAGTGGTGCAGTACGACCTCTTCCATTTCGGGTGTGCGTCGTCTCTGGAGCGCCATAGCCACGCCTGCTGATAGTGAAGGTATCCTTTCTCGAAGCTGTTGCGTAATTGTGAGGAAAGTGGTATGCGATGGAATCGGACTTTGTTGATAATGCTCTTCCACTACCGTGAACTGGAGCATTCAAAAGGATCTTGTTGGTCTATTACACGGAACGTGCAAACATATTGCTCTAACACTCTCAGATACGCGAATGAGGCTCGAATGAATTGTGAGAGTTGGGATAGACGTCAAATGGCATCATCCGATCGGATGCCATCACGGTCCTATTGCATACCTACCCAGAAAACATGTTACAAAGGCTGTAGCATGGAAACGATAAGTTTCCGGACATGGGATTCTATTCAGATATTACGTACTCACTCCCGTCTACAAATCCTAGAAGTCTGTAACTGCAACTTCGTAGTACGTTGTATAATGGAAATTGGTATGCAATCGAAGGCTTACGTGTAAGGCGTATTAAATAATTCAGCATATTTCTTTTATTATGATGACGCATAGTGAAATAGCCTACCTGTGAGTCATATTTACAAGGAATCCTCTTATTCTTAATTCCAGAGTGGCATCCCAGAGATCATAATTTTTTTAACCCCGATATCGGTCACTGAATCGCCACTGGGGATATACCTTTCACCCACATGATATTCAGTCGTTAATAAGTGCTAAAATACCACTGATAATTATCTACGTCTTTATCTGATTAATACAAAGCAGGAGGTACAACACAGACACGATATTTTGTATGTAACTGCCTTATAGCGAGGCAGATAATCTTTGACTGAATCGAGAAGATCGTAAACAATTTCGGTGCCACACAGACTATATGGTCAGTTGCGCCATCGGAGTTGTAGTTCTGAAAGACATGTTTTTCTCTTTAGAGATTATGAGTGAAATCTCTTTGTCATATATCAGAGAAAATCTGGCAGAGCAGATACGAAAAGTACGGTTTTTCTCCACTAGATCAAACAAATTAGTGTTCTCGAAACACACTATTCCTCTTGCTACAGTCAAAACTGCTCTGCGTGTAAGTAAGGCGGGCGTTTACAGGATATATACATATAACACACGAACATCAGTGCGTCGTTATCAGAATATCCCGGCTGCTGTCTTGAAGAAGCTACCCGTGCAACGTGCAGTGCTTAGTTATTTGCGCAAACTTCAATGTGTGCAGAAGACATTCCAACACGTCGTAATACATCGAAGATTCGGTTTGTTTCAAGTCCCACTAAAGGAATATTTATTGCTGGGTATTTGGACGATATGATGCAGCTGGAAATTGATCCTCTAGTAAATCCTAAACATCCAAATATGTGTGATGACGTCCACACAATCATCTGCGAACGACCGTACACCGCTGATTTCTGTTTCGTGAAAAGGCAAAAGGCATACATCTTTGCTGATTTATTTTCATTCCGAAATGTCTGGAATACATACTCCTGTCTAAAATATAAGCAATGTCGTGTACTGTTATTCATTAGGAAAGGAAATTCCTTCACTGCTTTACAAACCTACCTGGCGACCTTCTGATAATGTAAACGGAATCGTGCAATCGCGCTTTTGACCACAGACGTCACAGTAATGTCACAACAACGGAAACTGCCTTGTATCGCGTATTCGAAGGTCGTTTTTTCACTAACCAATATTATTGCAAAGTTCTCTATAAACATTGCTATGTATCTGGCGATTCGTGGACCACGCTTTACGGTCCGTAAAAAATGAAGGTTATTGTCGTATTTATTGTCAGGAGGATATATCTTTTCATTCATGAAAATGAAAGCATTAGTAATGATCCTCGACGCTAGGTTTAATTCATCGCAGTTTATGTACTAAGCCGTTTGCTTTAAAGAACGTACAGTAAGTGTTGGCCGGGGACAACGTGACCACGAAAACGACTAAAACGTTTTAAAACATGAAAATGTTTCTAAGAACTTCGTGCTAAACGGCCCATCAATAAACGTACAGTGTGAAATGAATTTTCTATAGACGTTTGTACCCATTAGCGAAAATGGAAAGAACCCATTGGTCTATGCCACACAAAAAGACGGAGGTTTCATTGTACAATAACTGTGCATATTCTCAGCGTGTGCTCGCTAACTATAGCGTATACTAATATAAAGGAAATATTTTGATACTAACTACTGCCCACTGACTGTATGACCTGCATTGATTTAAATTTCTCTACATAGATTGTTGCTTGAGGACTCACACATCTCTCCCTCATGAAGCATTATTTACAGATAATTTTAAAACTGGGGCAGCCACAGATAAAATAGTTATACATGATTGACAATTAATGCTGCAAGGAATTGTTTGAAGATAGATGTTCTATTAAAATATAAAACTGAATGAAAAGTCAAATAGTCCACTGTAGCTGCATTTATTTACGTCAACTGTAGACCCATACAACCGCTTTCCAACTTTCAAGTTGCATCTTCTGGTGTATATATGCACAGATTTTTTTTTAAATTAATGCTTTGATAGTGGAAAATTGATCTGAGACATCTTAAAGTACTGAATGAACAGACTTAAACATGGAAAAAAATATTGCGAATCCAGTGTGGAAACAAGGTGTGCGTCACATTCGCCCCACAAATAACGGGCCTATACGTATTTAATGATTAAGATTTCTAATTTCACACCAAAATAAGCTTGCTTACAAAAATGTAGAGAGTGGTTACAGAGTGCTAGAGAGCAGTTTCCCACACCATAGGAGAGATAGTGCCCGGAACTTCTGTCCATTCCTCCGCTCCCTTTGGGAAGGTCACTAACAAAGTGAGGGTGACTTCTTACGCCGTAAGTCTTCATCCGCCATTACTGATGATATTTATTCAAAATTGAAACAGTGTTTACTTTGAACCTGGGTTCAAGAACGTTTTAGTTACTAGTCAAAGACACTAAACCTCGACCGTGGGTCACACTATCTTTAGGTCTACAGACACAGAAAATGACCTAAAAACGGCAGCATCAGACCGACTCATCATATAAGGAGTGTATCACCTAAAATATATAAATAAGATATTATTACATGAAAAGTAGAATAGCATCTGATTTATGCATTTCAAGTACGAATTACTAGGTGTTGGTTGAGCTGTCTAGGATTCTGGTATCACATAGCGATACCAACCCATCGGCATAAGAATGTAGGCAACGGAATTGCAAGTTTCCATCAGACGCTGACAACAGTCGTGCAGTCGAGTTCAGAGCCTCTTCGCTAAGTGATGCTATGCAGTTTCCTAGTCATGGCTCTGACACCATCGTTCATCTCGTAAAGCATCGAGCATCTTCCTTGTTGACACTGAGAGCTGGATTGTTGTTCTAGCTGCATTCCTTCTAATGAGTCTTCATATGCTTGGAGAAACACAAGTCAGCCAGATCTTCTGTTTGTTGTTTTATCTTGTTCACTAATCGTTTCTGTTCCGGTCCAGCTTTTCCATGACGACAGTTACTTCACCACTCTTCAGCTCACCTCTCCTTACCATTGTGTAGGAGCTCATACACATCAAGGAGAGGTGCTGTAAAAGGAATCTCCGGGCACCTACAGGGAAGGGAAGCTCGCTACAACGTCGTGGAAATTTGAGAAAAACCGTATTAAGCAGTGGAAACATAATAATGAACTAAAAGTTTTGTAGGTGGGCCATAAACATGAAAGTGCAAATACCACACCACACAGTAATGAAGGGGCTCATCTAAGTTACAAAAGAATATAGTAGTCACTATAGCACTTTGGTTTATAACCATAAGCAAAGGTCGAATGAATTAGCGACTGAGATAAGTGTGTAAAGATGTAATAAGTCGAAAAACGATTGTAATTATGGAATCTCGTCTTGGCACAGGTTGGTTGGCAAATGAAATCAATGTGCAAATAGCGGATATGGCCAATGACTGTGAGAATGGTTAACGATTCAAAGAAAGAACCTAGATAAACGAGTACAAACACCAGTAGAATCGCCAAAGTTTATGATAGAAGGAACTAGCTGGTTGCAAACGTTAAAACTGTGCAATTAAATCCTGATGCGAGTTACCTGACCTCACATCTTTCTCCGTTCAATTATTTCGCTGCCATCTTATTCTTACCAGTCCTATTGAGTATTCTAACATGGTGATATCATTCTGTGCACTGCCTGAGCAGCAAGAATATACATATCAACCTCCCAGTAGCAAGTCTACTCTCTTGTGTCACGTGGCTGAAAGTATCATCTGACGGAACTCCTCAAAACTTTGCTGGTCCTACCAGTGCAGGAATTTCGCCAACTAAATGCAGCAGAGATTGCGGGTTCTCACTAAAAATTATTTTGTAAATAATTCAAACAAGCTTCTGCTCTCATAGATTTTGTCATGGTTAAACAATGGTGGTCTAGCATAGGGCGGAAGAGAGAAAAATTTATTCCACTCAACGACACGTTTCTTACCCAGGGCTACTGAAGGGCTTACATGTACACATCCGTGGCCAAATAAGAAACAATAATTGTGAGACAGTCAGAATAACTGCAGAGAAATATCTGATCTCACACGTCCCCAATTCTGGCGGCTACATCTGGCTTTCCAAAAGGATTTCTTCATGTGTCTCTGACAAAAGCATTTTACAGTAAATAGGCTTACCAAGACACCAACTGTGCTGAGACGGGATGTAATGAATTCTGCATCTCCTACCCACTCAGGTGGACAGCTTTCAGCTCCAAGCATGTTCATAACTCTGTCTCGTCCTTTTATGCTACTTATTCACGCTGCTCATGGCAGCTTGAAACAGCTCTTCTAGGCCGCAGGAAATAACAGGTGCGCCTGTCTGGGGTGACTCACATCGTCGGCCTGGAATCTCATAGACTGGAGTGGAACTGTCTTCAGTGATGAGTCATGCTTCGAATTGAGACTCGATGAACCGTGAAGATGCCTCTGAAGAAGCTCCAGATAGTGATGGGATATCAACCAGACTGTCACCCACTATGAGGCCTGACAAACAGAAGTGACAGTCTAGGGTGCTATTTCTTTTCGTAAAAGGATCCCTTTGATTGTCATCCATGGTAACCTTACAGCACACCAGTAAATTGATCATACTG
Organism: Schistocerca serialis cubense; assembly: GCF_023864345.2. NCBI lineage: Eukaryota > Metazoa > Arthropoda > Insecta > Orthoptera > Acrididae > Schistocerca > Schistocerca serialis. The sequence goes on along the minus strand of NC_064639.1, from coordinate 753,256,026 downwards.
TATGCCCTGTTTTGTTACCCTTTATGGCAGGTCGTCCTGGGCATATATTGCAGGAAGATAACACCCACTCACACATGGAGAAAATTTCTATTGCGTATCTGCATGATTACCAAACCCTACCTAGGCAGCAAGATCACTGAATCTCGCCCCGATTGAGAGAGTTTGGAGCATTATTGGCAGAGCCCTCCGGCCACCCCAGCATTTTGGCAGTCTAACATACCAATTGGACAGAAGTTGGAACAATGTGCATCAATCAGTGCCAAGCCAAGTAACTGCTTTCATAAGAACCACAGGTGGACCACTTGGTTGTTGACTTCCTTCATTTGTGAAGTTCTTTCTCTTGAACAAATCATCCAATTTTTCCGAACTTGTAATTACTTGTTTGTCTTACCATGTACATCTCACATACCTATTTCCGTACCCTTTTTTGTGTCTTAGAGTATATGTTGCATACAAATGTAACAGCTTGGGGTTAAACTGCCACCATAACATCACATTATCGTTGCATTAACATGTATATTAATGAAATCGTTCTCATATTAATCAGCAGCACTAGTTTTTTAAACAAATTTTTGTTTGAGTTTGGGTAGTATTTTTTTGTGCATATTCATCATCTGATGAATTTCATGCTGTGGGTGGCAAAGGTTAACCTGGTGCCAGGATGATAACATGAAAAAACAAAAATATACGTCTTCTCAAGACTCCTGAAATTCATTAATCTATATTGGTACAAAAAGTATGTTTATTCAGAACAAATACAGTAAAAGTGAAGAAACACCACCTAGTGTAATACTACATACACATACTAAATGTTTTTACACTCTTCATAGTCTCACATACACATACACGCACACACACGCACACACACACACACACACACACACACACACACACACACACACACACACACATGGATGGTTTGTGTTCAAAATCCACACATAACTCAATTTACAGTTGCTTAATGCACCCACATTCACCATAATACAATACCAAATCATTCATTCCATTATAAACGTATCTTACTACAATGTTCATCAAACTCACTAGGAAAAGCAATACAAATACATTAAAATTTATAGAAACTTAAGTTTATGCCAACTAAAGCGTAATAAAAAGAGTTTGTCCCAAATTTACAAATTCTCAGAGGCATACAATTGTAAGTATCATACGGTATCATGAAAACTAAAAACTACAGGTAAATTCTCACATAAAACACATGTTATACTGTAGGTAAACAAAATGATGTTCATCTAGGTAAAGAAGTGTTGTAATTCTGACGTAAAGTATAGATGGTATCGAAGAAGAGAATATAGTTCTTACTATAACACATTCGTTTATAACCATACACAAAAGAACAAATGAAGTGGCCACTATTTTAAGTACGTAACTGGAAAAAAATATTCCAATTACGTAATCTCACCTTCGCACAGGCTGACGGACACATGAAATCGTAATGTGAAAATCATGGATGTATCAATGACTGCGAGAATATTTAGTGATTCAAAGAAATAATGTCTTCAAAGTAAACACTATAAATTTACAAATACGCTCGAACTGTAGCACCATTGATGATATGCGTCATAACTGTAAGCATAAATATAAACAGCAAATTATAAGTAAAAACAATTTGCAGCACCACTTATATTGTGTGCCAGATTGTAATTGTTTTTTGAACCTAAGGCCAGTCAATATAATTACACCTAAAATTTTAAAGGTAAAGGCGTAAAACAACATCAACTGTTCTTGGGCAAATACACCGTTCATCAAACGAACTGTTTTTACAAAAGGTTCGACACACGAGACGATAAGGGAACGACAGGGTTAGCGATTATACTGTAGACTCTGTATTCTTTCTTGTAGAAGTACAACAAGACACGTACTCAGAATTAGTAACTTATCCACTTAATTGAGAACGCTTCTTAACCGTAAATAATGGGCTGGCCAGCATAAAGTTTCTGTCCATAGCATGCTCGTAACCACAACTGGTTCTGCCTAACATTATACAATCATAGTTTCCATCGTAATTAAATTCACAAGTTCACTGTTTTAGTGGCTAACCTATCTTCAGATACATGGCAACAATAAAGGTGCACTCACAAATTGTTTTATGTTGTGGAGACTATCATAACAATGTTCGTTCTCACACACAAACAATGAAGTAGTATGACGTCGTCAGTAACTTCAACATGAATTTATCTGAATTGGATAGCTCAAGATTTACAGTGCCTGCTATGCTGAACAGGGTATAATGAATTCTCCAGTCCCTACCCGCTTGGGTGGACAGCTCTCAGCTCCAAATATATTTGTAGCTCTCTGTATCGTCTTTTTAAGTAAGTTATTCATGTGGCACAAGTCAGCTAGATAGAGCTCCCATATGTCGCAGAAAATAACAAGTAGGCCTGTCCGGAACTATTCACATCGTCAACCTGGAGTACCATTGACTGGAATAGAAACGCCTTCAGTGAGGAGTCGCTCTTCGAAGTGGACCCAGGTAACCAACCAAGACGTGTCTGCACCCTGTCGTCTCTGATCGTCATCTCCTGCGTAATTTCGCCAAATTATCTGCCCAATATGGCTGCACCCATGAACCATGGAGATCGTTCCACTGACACAATAACTCGCATTACAGTGGTTGTCTTTTCCCGCAGATATGCACAAATAAAACTGATTATATAGCTGTCGGAACTCTGAAGTCTGTCTTGTTACTGTTCGATATGAATTTTGGAATGCAAACTGTTCGCTGTGTCTGAAAACAGCACATACTTCTGAACGAAAAAAAAAATGTTTTCCAATTTCATCCTCTTCAACGTCCTGATAACTTATTCCTTCCTTCACAGCCGATTGTAGATTCACAGGTGGGGGTACAGTATATTGTGGCTATGGCAGAGTCATTCTGATAATTTACGTAATTCCTCCTCTTCTTTCCTCCTATTATCTTCACTCATCAACGTCTCCCCGATCAGTGTTCTGTTTGCTGTCCCACTATTATGTGGTCTCTCTTGAAAGAGTTCCGCTGTTACTAGCATTTTTGAGAAACATTCCGTGGCATGGCCCAGAGAAATGGCCAGCCTCTTAGCTTCCCAGTTTCGGCGGCTGTACTAGCTCCTTCCAAAAGTATTTCCTTAGATATCTTGCACAATAGAGTTCCACAGCAAATAGGGCACCATAAATCGCCTTCTATGCCGAGGTGAGATATAGTGGATTCTATTGTCTCCACTTCCTCAGGCAGCAGCATGTTTATGCCCTGTCTAGTTCATTCAACTCTCCACAAGTTGTGCACTTGTGTTTTGTACGACACCTGGCTTACTTTAACTGCTCATCGCTCGCAGCCAGCTTCTCAGAATACTGGTGCCATCTATTCCTCGAAACAATACTCTCCCGACCGCCTCAACGTCTCCACCCCTTTCTTGAAGCTACTTTTTTGCCCGTAAACGATTTAGTCTGTATGTGGTCGGTTGGTGTATAGAATACAACATGTGATCACTCTTGTTATGGTTGTTCTCACTCATTTCTGTTCTTCTTTAAGCTGTTTCTCATGTAATCTAAGTGCAATTGATATACTTGCCTAGATTTAATGTTAGTGAGTAGAATTGTATCAGTTCAGAATGCTTTGCTATGTGGAACCCAATAAAACATGAACAGATTCCAAGAATTTTGCAAGAATTAGAGGAAAAATAATATGAAAGAAATATTGAAGGTCAGTCAACCTGACATTCCAATCTAATTGAAGAAGAATTAACAAACGGTGAGCATGATTCTGAAATCTAAGTTGAGGGTAGTGATGAAGTGGATGAAGGTGACAAAAGGGCTGAAGATTTTATGTTAGAAAGAATAATGTTACAAAATGGTGCAAATAAAATTTATTGAAACTTAGAAATCAGTATGAAACGAAATGAAGTCTCATGCTTCTTAACAAAGTGTAGGGAAACGATGCGACAGACCCGCACCGCCATACTAGGCAACATCGTAATGGAGATAGTTTGCCATTGATTACCTCCGACCGTAATGGGGATGAATGACGATGATGAAAATGACCCAACACCTAGTCACCTCGTGGCGAATCGAACGCGGACCCTGTGTTCGGAAACCGAGAACGCTACCGTGAGACCAAGACCCGCCTACAGAAAGCAGAATAGTAATAGATTTTATCATGTCCAGAAGACCAGTAAGAAATTTCGTACCTCCACCTAATCTTTTTTCGAAACTTTACCTTATGACACACTAGTTGAAAAAGCGAGATATTACACCCAGGGTATGTGCTGCCCAATACAGCACTGATGTAACCACACTAGAGCTATTGGCGACTACCAGTATCGCTATTCACTTCGGCATGAAAAACGGATGAATGGTAAATGTGGAAGAGTTATGGGCACAGTATGGGACATGAGTTACACTTCAGAGGCTATACATGAATTTACATAGGCTTCTAAAAAATTTGATATGCCTTCAGTTTGATGAGAGTACAGGCCTGAGAAGTACCTTATAACAAAACGTGTTAAATTTATAGGAATTATGAAAAAAGGCTTCATTTCTCCAGAAATTTTTCCGTGTAAGACGAGAGTTGTAGGTCCTTCAATACCACTTTAACAAAATGCCCGAACTCTATTGTCATTAGGTACCAAATTAAATAAAGCAGATCGTTTGATGTTTGAAATGATGGCACTAAAGACATAGACCCAGAAAGAGGACAGCCGGGTATTATTCCGGATTGCAATTGGACCAAAGGTGGAACGAAAGCTTTGGACAAGAACAACTAGAAGGTGTCTGTCACCGATTTTTTGCGCCCTTATAAATATAGCGCGAATGAATCTCCAGGTGATGTGTGCAACTCTGAAAGAAAAAGATATGCCCATTTTACATGGAATCGTTTTGAAAATAAATGTTGTCGCTTAAACTATCGAAGGATCATATATATTCTAGGAGTAAAATTGCCTGCCTCCCAAGAGATCTCAAAGCAGTTCCAATATCAATTCTCGACTTCAGCCTCTTCGATTTCTGAAGAAAAAATTATGTGTCGGGCATGAAAATTATAATTAAAACAAAAAGCTGTTGTGGCCCCATGTAGTAGGCGTTGCTTCATGCAGTGGAGAATGGCAAAACAGGGGCACGTCAGCGACCGAGGCGTTGCGAAGTAGGCAGGCACAGATAGCCTGGCTGATGGCAGTAGTCTACCAACAGGCTGATGCAAGGATGCACACCGACCGAGCGCTGAGCGAAGCCTGGAGAGTGCTGAGTAAGGGAAACTGAGGCCAGCACGCTATGTTACGCTGCAATATACTGCGGGAGTAATAACAAAGAGCAACCACCGAGGGTAAAAAACGTCCTCCTGCCGGATACAAATAGTGGAGCGCAGGCAGAAACAGACAGAAGTCATTAGGAAGCAGTTCAGATCTGAGGACGGTCGTGGTCCGTGTCGGAATCTTCAGTCTTCGAAGGTGACGATTCCGAAAGTCTGTTCCAGCACGCAGGAGTCATCCATTCGCCGCCAGATGTCAACTGCAGCTCTGGAGGTCGGCCCGAGTTCGGTCGGCATCATGGCTGACTAACTACAGCGAGAACTTCCAGCAGGAAGGGCCGCAGCGTGGTCTTGGTCACAGGCGCCGCCGGGGACTAACGCCCGGACTTCACAGCAGCTCCGTACTGGGGCGCTGAGCGGCGACGAGTTCATCTCAACCACAGGGCATCCTGGCTTGAGCGGAGCACTGGTGGCCTGAGGCTCCCGTGTGCGGTCAGCGGAGCGCGTTATGCGCATTGTCAGAGAATCTACACAGCAGTAGCCAGGCGGAGGGATCTGCAGGGCTGGGCAGCGACGACGAGAGAGAAATAGTAAAGAAAGTTCAATAAATAATTGTAAGACTCCACGCCATCTCAGTCTTTGGCACAGACATTGTGTCTACTGCTAACAAGTGGTGCAGAAGTCGTAACAAAGGCTGGCCGGAGTGGCCGAGCGGTTCTAGGCGCTACAGTCTCCAACCGCGCGACCGCTACTGTCGCAGGTTCGAATCCTGCCTCGGGCATGGATGTGTGTGATGTCCTTAGGTTAGTTAGGTTTAAGTAGTTCTCAGTTCTAGGGGACTGAAGACCTCAAAATTTAAATCCCATACTGCTCAGAGCCATTTGAACCATTTTTCGTAACAAAGCTCTACAGAGGTCGAGAAACAGCCCAATATGACTGCACCCATGAACCATGGAGATTGTTCTGTTGAAAAAATAACTCGTATCTTAGTGGTTGTCTCTTCTAATAGATATGCACGAATAACGCTGCTTATATAGCTGTTGGCCCTCAGAAGTCTCTCTTTGTACTATTCGATATGAATTTGGAATGCAAACAGTTTGATCCGTCTCAAAACAACACGTACTTCTGAAAGGAAACAAAAGTTTTCTAATTTCATCGTCTTTAACGTCCTGATAACTTATTCCTTCCTTCACAGCCGATTGTAGAGTCGCAGGTGGGGATTCAGGATATTGTGTCTATGGCAGAGTCAGTCATAATTTACGTAATTCCTCCTCTTCTTTCCTCCTATTATCTTCACTCATCAACATCTCCCCAATCCGTCTTCTGTTTGCTGTCTCACTATTATGTTGTTTCTCTTGGATCAATTCCACTGTTACTAGCATATTTGAGAAACATTCCTTGGCATGACCCAGAGAAATGGCCAGCCTCTTGACTTCCCAGTTTGGGTGGCTACACTAACTCTTTCCAAAAGTATTTCTTCAGTTCTCTTGCACAATAGAGTTCTACAGCAGATAGGCCACCATAAATAGCCTTCTATGCTGAGATAGGATATATGGATTTCTTTGTCCCCACTTCCTCAGGCAACAGCACTCAGATCCTAACACGTTTATGACCCACTCTAGTTCTTTCAGCTCTCCAACAGTTGTGCACTTGTATTTTGTACAACACCACCTTTTCGCCTTCTCCCCTCCACCCTTTCTTTAAAGCTACTTTTCTGACCTTAAACGATTTAGTCAGTATGTTGTCAGTTGTTGTATTGAATACAACGTATGACCACTCTTGGTATGGTAGTTTTCATTTTTATTCTTCTTTAAGCTGTGTCTCATGTAAGTGAAATTCATTTTCTTGCCTATTTTTAATTTTAGTGAGTAGAATACTATGGGTTCAGAATGTTTTTGCTATGTGGAGCTCAATAAAACTTGAACATATTCCAAGAAATTTGCAAGAATTAGAAGAAAAAGAGAACGGACAAAATTTTCAAGGTCAGTCCACTTCAAATTCTGGGGAAAGCAATTCCAATCTTATTGCGAAAGAATTAACAAGCCCTGAGCATGATTCTGAAATCTAAGTTGAGGGTAGTGATGAAGTGGATGAAGATGAAGGGAAGGCTGAAGATTTTTATGTTGGAAAGCATAAAGTTACAAAATGGTGCAAATAAAGTTTACTGAAACTTCAAATATTAGAAATCAGTGTGATATGAAATGAAGTCTCATGCTTCTTGACAAAGAGTAAGGAAACGATACGGCAGACCCGCATTGCCGTACTAGGCAGATTCCTAATGGAGGTAATTTGCCCTTGATTTCCTCTTACCCTAATGGTGAGGAATGACGATGATGGAAATAACACGGCAACTCCTAGTCACCTCGGGGGAGGTGAAAATCACCGACACCGCTGGTAATCGAACGCGGGGCTCCTAGCTCGGAAAGCGAGAACGCTACCGCGAGACCTCGAGCTTCGAACAGAAAGCAGTATAGTAATAGTTTTTATCTATTTCAGAAGAACAGTAAGAAATTCCGTACCTCCAGTTAATCTTTATTCAAAACTTTACCTTATAAACACAACTAATGAACTTCTAAGACACATGAGCTGAAAAAGCGAAATATTTCGCCCAGTGTATGTACTGCCCCGAGACTGCACTGATGTAAACAGGCTAGGGTTATTGGCGACTACCAGTATCGCTATTCACTTGGGCATGAAAATGAGATGAACGGTAAATGTGGAACAGGTATGGGCATAGTATGGAACAGGAATTACACTTCGGAGGCTGTACATGAATTCACACAGGCTTCTACAAATTACGATGGGCCTTCAGTATGATGAGAGTACAAGCCTGATCAAGTACCTTACAACAAAACGGGTTACATTTTTAGGAGCTATGAAAAGAAAGCATCATTTCTCCAGAATTTTATCCGTGTAAGACGACAGCTGTAGGCCCTTCAAAACTACGTTAACAAAATGCCCGAAATCTATTGTCGTATGGTGACAAATTAAATAAAGCAGTTATTTTGATGTCTGCAATGATGTCAGTGGAGACATAGACCCAGGAAGAGGAAAGCCAGTTACTATTCCGGATTGTAATTGGACCAAAGGTGGAACGAACGCTCTGGACAAGAACAACTAGAAGGTGTCTGTCACCGATTTTCCACACCCTTATAAATATAGCTCGAATGAACACCTAGGTGATGTGTGCAATGCTGAAAGAAAAAGACATGCCCATTTTACATGGAATGGTTTTGAAAATGTTGTCGCTTGGACTATCGAAGGAACTTATGTATTCTAGGAGTAAAATTGTCTGCCTCCCAAGAGACCTCAAAGCAGTTCCAATATCAATTCTCGACTTCAGCCTCTTCGATTCCTGAAGAAAAAATTATGTGTCGGACATGAAAATTAAGATTGAAACAAAAAGCTCTACAGATGTCGAGAAACAGCTCCTCAAGCATGACGTGTAGTGTGTGTGATCATCTTCACTGTAAAACTCACTGCCAAAAATGTTGTTTGCAATAGTTCTCAATAGCAATAACATGTAACTGTATATAAGTAGATTCAATTCTAGTGCAAAGAACAATAAATGTCCCAAGTGTTAAAATTCTTTTGGTTGTTTTTATACCATACAAATTTTAATATAATTACATAACCACAACCACTTTCTACATTGTACATATATGGTTAAAAATAAATTTAATATAAAATGAGACCTACAGCTGAAGCAATTGAACGTGCTGTACTTTGTTGAATGTGGGACCGCTAGCGAGCGTTCGAAGGTTCAGTATATTTCCATCTTGCTTGTGCCAACTAGAGAGAGCTCTTCAACGTTGCTGAAAATAACAGGTCCCCTCAGTGTAGTAAAGGAAAGTCAAGAGAAGAAGTGATTACCACAACAGTCATTAGCAGTGGTGAATACTGTCAGCACTTATGATGCAGCGTTAAGAAATTGACTACATTGGCTATTCGGATTTGCATATTGTATTATAAAATATGCCTTGTGGCAAGGATAAAGTGCCGTGTAACAGAATGACTAGCGTAACCAATGAGACAATCATTATAGCTAAGGTCTCCACCATACGGGAGGTGAGGCTTCAAGACCTAATGCTCCCCTATGAAAAACGATGTAACAGCCGATACACAACACGTATACTAATTCGAGATTTAGCAACACAAAGAGTGCAGCGGGTATGTCTACATAAACAGATTGGTAATGTACAACATGTCGCTAGGACGGAGTGGCGTGTTAGGGACGGGACGATAGGGGCAGCCACTTGGAGGAAATAGTGCAGGTTAACGCACAATCACCTCATCTTGGGTGTCGAGACTGGAGGGGATCATGGTGAGGAGCTGCATCTACAGGAGTTAGGTTTGTGTCATTTGTTTTCTGGGCAGCAAGAGGGAGCATGATACAACTTTGATTATTTCGTGTGTCCAGTCCAAATGCTGTGGATGTAACTGTTTGATCAATTATTCGTAATTTGTTAGGGTTTGCTGCCTGCTGGTGTCGCTGAAGTAACTAGTTGCGCTACAATACGTTTGACGTTGTGTCGCCTAGCCCATTCAACATAACCAAATACAGCTACATTTAAGAATTACATTACGGTTAACAAGTGTGCTCAGAAGTTACACACTTTATTTTCAAAAACGGAACTGTTTCGCAGCGGTGTGTGGTCACTCTTTAGACTACGACAGATGGGCCAAAACAAAATCAGGTAAATCAGGTCATGCCTCTTTGTCTCCTATCTCAAGACACGCCTTAACAGAATGGGGCGATAGCTAGCAGTATTGAGGAGACGACTACAATTTTTATTTCACCTGCGGTCGTTGGGACGATGGGAACGGGAGGAGCTTGCAACCCGTTGAAGTTCAAGAAGTCTTCCTACACCACATATAAACAACTATGCGCCGCTTACCGCTGTGGTTTATCACTCAGACAGTGAACTGATGGCTCTCTTCAAAATGTACCAGATGTGGAAAACCGTGGCGCAGGAAATATTGCAACAGAAAAAAGTCTGCGTTACATTAGTACTCAGAAAATAATTATCAGATCGTTTCCATCGGATCAGATTCAATGATGTACTCTACCCACTGTAACTGGAAAACTTGAAAGCAAAATAAGGCTAAAGCAATCATCAATTATGCCTCTGAAAGACGGAAAGTGCTTCTTTGAATTCCTTGGATGATTAGAAATGTGGTGCCTACCGCAAAAGAGCTAACTGGAAATCATTTTATTCGTAACCTTTATTTATCCTGCAAGAGTTAGTTACAAACCATACTGTGCCACTTTTGTCACCTGTTTGTATGCAAGGCACGCATTCCGTTCTCTGGGTTCATCCTGTTTTACCTTAACCATCAGTAAGTATCTGCACTGCAAGAAACGTTTCCTGCCCTCTGCGTAGTTTGTCGGATCAGGTAAGTTAATACATCTCCCTGTTGGTTTTCGGGACGCGGATGTTTTAATTATGTGGAGCGAGTGCGTGAGGAATTTAAATTATTCGGCTGTACAATTGCGCTAACTGCGTTTGGTGGCCGGAAATATGCAAATAAAGTCCGTGATTAAACAGAGATGCAGGAGCTTCCGCGCGGATCATGTTGACCAAAACAACCGCGCACTGTGAGTCACGTACTGGCATCCCCTCGCCAGAGATAAACGCGTTTCTCCGTAGGGAGTCTGCTCCTGCAGGCGTATTGACTCACTGACATTTGGAAACGGTCACATACCTTTCCTGGCTTTGTCGTTTATTGATGCAGGATTTGCTAGCATCAGCGCTTTACGAATGTGAGACAAAAGTGACTCAAAACAAGTATATAGTTATGTACACATCCTATGAAAATAACCATTAACAAACACAGAGGCGAAACTGTGAAACGAAGACTAAAACAGTACATCTTTTTCAAATTTAAATAAAAATGGTACTGGACTGAAATTATTTGGATTGGCAGGCGTAAGACACTGTTTCCCACATGGTCTCTGACTGCGAGGTGAAATGCCACAACGCATATAGCTCCGTAACTTAGACATCTGTAGTTCGTGACATATGAGTGAAAACAGCTACCCACTTACACGGAGGCAGATGGGAGAGAGGTTACCGTCCATAACTGACATTTACTCGTAAAAATACTGAAATAACTGAGCTCAGCATGATCTACAACTCGAAATTGCGGGAAACATAACTTCAGCAAGGAAGAAATTACTAGCGCTTCTCATTCATTGGATACGATCGTCTCTGTCATCAACCTGAAATTCATCGATGCAGTTCGCATAGGTCCCCGAAAACGAATGTCTCGAGAATGTCAGCTATCTTATGTCTGGAAATTATCACTGGAGACAACATATTTGCTGAAACAGCAATTCTCTTTTTTCGAAGCACCTTATTTCGTTAATACTACTACTTAGTTTTTGAGTCGTCGGCCTTCTACTGGTTTGATGAGACACGCCATAAATTCCTCTCCTGTGCCATCTCAGAGTACCACTTACAGCTTGCGTCCTCAATTATTCGTGGACCTTTTCCTGTATCTCTCTTGCAGTGCAGCTTTTCCCCCCAACAGCTCCCCTTAGGGCCATGGAAGTTGTTCCCTGATGTCTTAACAGCTGTCCTATCAGCCTGACCCTTCTTCTTGTCAGTGTTTCCCATATATTTTTTCTCTGTCGATTCTGTGGAAGACCTCCACGTTCCTCAGTTATCAGTACACCTAATTTTCAACATTCCTCTGCAGCACCACATCTCAAATGCTTCGATTTTTCTCTTCTATGTGATGTCTTGTCCTTTTTGCCAGTGATGGTATAGTTTTTATGTACTCCTTGCTCTATCCATCATGGTCTATTTTGCTTCCTGGGTAGCAGAATTCCTTATCTTCAACTTAAAGCAACAAACGGAAATTTTGCAAGGTTACCTTTATTTTGCCACAAAACAATATAAACAGGTGATAGTATGGTAGAAACAATGTAAAGAATACAGAACGTTAAAAACTACAAAATGCATAAAGGTAGACAAAAATGTTCTTCCTGTTTTCCAACTGATCAGATTTTCACATACATTCCGACATCAGATTAATGTCGTCGGTGTGGGGTGTAACCAGCTCTGGCAGCAAAACAGGCCTGACAACGACAGGGCACACAGTGAACGATGTCATCAATGTTATATTGAGGCAATAACGCCCATTCTTCCAGCAGAGTATCCCTCAATTCTTGGAGAGTGGTTGGCGGATGCTGACGTGATGCAATCTGTCTCCCTAGCGCATCCCAGACATCCTCTATGGGGCTCAAATCTGAACAGCGAGCAAACCACGCCATGCGTTCAATATCTTCCATTTCCAAAAAGACATCAACCACCTGTGCTCTATGAGGTCGAGCGTTATCGACAGTCAATACGAAGTGTGGATCCACAGCACCCTTGCAACAACCGCACTTGAGGTTTTAAGATCTCGTCACGATACCTGACAGGAGGTAAAGCTTGCCGATGCACCATTACAATTCGGTGAAGAGGTTTTCGAGTAATAAACCTTTAAGGTTCCTCCTTGATATCGGAGTTTCTCTATAATAATTGGGTCCCGAAATCGTGTTCCACGTTGCCTCTAGATGCAAATCCGTCAAGAATCACTCCAGATCACACCGGGACTCATCAACGAAAACAACATGGCCCACTGTTCGACGGCCCGATGGCATATTGACGCCTCCAGTCTATACGCTTCCTTCTGTGAAGACGCGTCAGAGGTACACATGCAGCAGGCCCCGACAATAAACGCCAAACTGCTGAAGCCTTCTGTACATCATTTGCTTCGATGCTACACGTCCAGTGGATGCTGCGAGGATAGATGCCAGTTGCCGTGCAATAATAAGGCGGTAACATCGTTCTCTCTTTCTGATGTTGCACGTGTTCAGCTCTGCCCTTCTCCTCGGAACACACTTTCGGTCTCTATAAACTGTCGCCACATCCGAGAAACAACAGAACGATTGACATTAAGCTATCGGCTGTTAACAGTTTGTATGATTATATCGCGAATTAGACGCAGATAGGGGAAATACCGGTCTGTTGCTTTAATTTTGGACACCAGTGTACTGCTTATCCTCGCCTACCTCATTTCCGATATTTCACATCACTTTCATCTTTCTTCGATTTACTCTCAATCCATATTCTGTTTGAAAGTGGTAGGGAAGCCAGAAAATTTGAAAAGGGAAATGCTAAGTCTAAATCTAGATTGAAGTGAAATGGAAAGAAGACAAGGATACTTGATCAGCTGAGCACAGGTTAATATCAACAGCTGGACAAAATGGTATAACGGGAGTAGCATTCGGTATACGTATGAAGGTAGTACAGAGAGTGAGTACCTGCGAACAGTTCAATGATAGGATGTTTCTGCAACACCGATAACTGTAATTGGGAATACATACCGACATCGCAAGCCGAACATGAAGAGAAAGAGAAAATATATGAGGATATTGAACGGGTAATTCAGTACGTCAAGGAAGATGGAATTCCAGTAGTCATGGGGCAGTGGAGTGAGGTTTAGGGGAAGGAGTAGAAGAAAGAGTTACGGGAGAATATTGACTTGGTACGTGAGATGAGTTCTGCAACAATTTAAGCTAATAATAGCGAATATTGTTCAAGAATCACAAGAGTATGAGGTATACTTGGGAAAAGCCGGGAGATACGGAAACGTTTCAATTACAATTCATCAGGGTCAGGCAGAGATCCCGAAATCATATACTGGATTGTGAGGCGTACCCAGGAGCAGATTTAGACAGATCATAGTTTAACACTAATTAAGAGTAGGCTGAAGTTTAACCGACTAAGGAAGAACCAGTGCTCGAAGAAGAGGAATTAAGAGGTTCACTTGGAGTTTTCTGATGCTATAGATGCTGCGATAACTAATAGTTGAGTAGGCAGCTGCGTTGAAGAGGTATTGGCATCTCTAAAAAGAGGCACTGATAGAAATTAGGAAAGAAAATTATCGGTACAGAGAGGGTACTACGAAGACACCTTACGTATCAGAAGAACAACTTCAATTGTTCGATGAATGAAGCATAAAATGATGAGATAAATTAGGGAATACAGAGGTAGAAGTGACTTAAGAATGAAAAAGATGGTAAATGCAGGAAAGCTATGGCGAAATGCTGCATGAAAAATGTGAAGAAATGGAGAAGGAAACGCTTGTTGGAAGGACTGAGTTGGCACATAGGAGTCAAAACAACCTATGCTGAAACTAAAAGGAAAGGCAGTATCATCAAGAGTACAACAGGAATACCACTGTTAAATGCAGAAGACAGAGCGAATAGGTGGAAGGAATATACTGAAGGCCTCTGTAAGAGGGAGGACTTGTATGATGACTTGATGGGAGAAGAAACAGTGATATAAAAGAGATACGGGATCGAGTATTACAATCAGAAATTAAAAGAACTCTAGAACACTTAAAATCAAATGATACAGAAAGGGATATATTACATTTCATCAGAGTTTCTAAAACCACTGGGGAAAGTGGCAACAAAACGACTATTCAAGTTGGTGCGGAGAATGTGTGAGTCTGTCGATATACCATATGACTTCCAGAAAAATATCATCCACACAATTCCGAAGACTGCAAGAGGTGACGAGTGTGAGAACAATCGCACGATCAGCTTAACAGTTGATATATCCAAATTTATGATAAGAACTAGCTGACCCGACAGACTTCGTCCTGTCAAAAAGATTTGTAATATGGCAGTTTTTTTGCCTACGTATTTAAAAAAATTCTCCTGAACAGAACCGTCACCCTGGTGATAGGGCGTTGTGAATAAAAAATAATTAAATAAAACATATATAAGGATTTAAAAGTAAGTAATCGCTTTATTGTTAATCATGTGAATCATAATTATTATTATTATCATTGTAGTGCTTTGTGGTATACGATGTTTTTTGTTTGATTACCTGGCGCATAGATAAACAAATCTGATGGTTTTCCAACACGGGAACAGGCAACATACAATTGACCATGTGAGAAACATGGGTTTTCTAGATTAATACCACAAACACTTAATGATTGCCCCTGGGACTTGTTTATAGTCATAGCAAAAGCAAGCCGCACTGGAAACTGTAGTCGTTTAAACTCAAATGGCACATCAGTCGGAATCATTGGGATGCGCGGTATGAGAACATCTTCTCCTTTATACTTTCCTTTGAGTATAGTTGCTTCTATCACATTGTTTAGTAATTTTTTTATCGCTAACCGTGTACCGTTGCAAAGACGCGGTTGGTTGATATTTCGCAACATTATAACCACCGATCCAACCTTTAATTGAAGATTGTGAGGTGGCAATCCTGGCAAATCCAGCGAGTTTAAAAATTCTGGTGGATAGTTGACTACATCATCTTGATTAGTAGCCGAATCAACTGATTTATATATCCTCAATTCGCCTGTAATTTGTTCTTGAATTTTGAAATTTAATTCATTTACATCTATGTTTTTTGCAGCCAGTATAGCTCGTTCGCCCAACCAATCATGGTTTCTGTAATTTTGAGAAACATCTGGAAACACCTTCTGAATAAGTTCATCTTTTGATCGAGTTAACTGACAAAAACTTTGAGGAAAGTTAATGCAGCCAGTCAACATGTCTATAGGAAATTTGCCATTACCAATGTCAATGAGTTGTTTAGAGAATATGTTTCCAGATTGGTCATTTCGCAACTCGACACGCATATTCTTGCTTAAATGAAGTACTTTGACATGTTTCCACAAATTGGAGGACTTTAGACATGCATTGAGTTCATCAGCTGGCGTTGATCGTGGAATCACTGGCAATGTTTGACGAAAATCTCCTGCTAATAAAATCATTGCACCACCAAATCGGTTATTATTGCTCCGTAGATCTTTTAAGGTTCTGTCTAAAGCCTCCAAAGATTTTTTATGTGCCATCGTGCATTCATCCCAAACAATCAATTTACATTGCTGCAAAACCTTTGCCATTGCAGTGTTCTTCGAAACGTTGCAGGTTGGAGTTTCATTGCTTTGCATATGCAATGGCAATTTTAGTGCTGAATGGGCTGTTCGACCACCTTCAAGCAAAGTTGCTGCGATTCCCGACGAAGCGAGTGCAAGTGCAATTTTATTTTGTGAGCGAATTGTTGCTAATATTAATGAAATCAAAAAAGTTTTTCCTGTACCACCAGGTGCATCTAAGAAGTAAATCCCTCCAGTTTCATGATTTGTTACTTTCATAAGAGTTTCAAATACATACTTCTGTTGTTCAGTTAACAGTGGAAGATTTGTTTGAATTAATTCTTTCAAAGCGTTGAGATCATACAGTTTTTCTCGATGCAACTCTTGGTTAAAAGCGTCATGCATTGGACGATTGGGCGCGGTCAGGCCTAATTGAATTAATAGTTTGTTTGACATTATCAAGCACATGTCCTCAATTGAAATCAATGCTTCATTGTAAATTTCTTCACTGATTTGTATATTTGGATTTCCCATTCTATTCCGTATTTGATACAAAATATCATCACACATATAATCTTTGTACTTGATCCACAAATCAATTGGGTTTGATGGGAAGCATGTAGATATGATTATAGAAAACAATGTTCGTATTTGATGAGCGTGTGATGATATTACAGCATCATTGAGAGTTTGCTCCCAATGAGCGTCATTTTCAAGCAATTGCAAACGTTGACAGGCTTCTCTGTAGGATCCACACAATTCACCATGAACAGTTCGTAACTGTTGGAATGATGTTGGGCCACGTACATTTACTAATAGCAGTCGTAAATAAAAACATTCATCATTGCTTGGATGTACTGAATAAATCCGGCCAATCGCATCGGTGGAATATACATCTGTATATCCTGGAACTGGTTTTCCTTGTTTCCGTCGTATAAATCTCCTTGAGGATTGATTCCAGGTATAATATTTTGGCATTTCAGAATATAGCAATGTTTGTGCGAAATGATCGTTTTGGCATGTCTCAAAAAACTGGTTAATGTAGTAGATGGTGGCTGAGCAGCTCTTTGTACTGCGTTCTGTGCTGTAAAATACACTCTTTGTCTTTTTTTTATGGTTTTTCCAGCAATAATTCTAATTTTTCTCGCCGTAAAAACCATCCTTGAACTTCAACGAACATTTTAAAAAAAGATTTGGCCAAATTGGTCGAGGCGTTGTTGAGTTATGCGCTTACCAACACATTTTGCGATTCATTTTTATATTATAGATGATATACAGAAGAATGGGAAACAAAAATGAGAATGTGTTAGCTGCCGAACAGTTTCGCTTTAGGAAAGACAAAGGCACCAGAGGCAATTCTGAAGTTGCGGTTGATAATGGAAACAAGACTTAGAAGAATCAACCTCGATTTGGAAAAAGCATTCGACAATGTCACGTGTTCGTAATTCCGAGAAAAAGAGCGGTAAGGTATAGGGAAAGACGGATAATATACAACATGTACAAGAAACAAGAGAGGATATTACGAATGCAAAACCAAGTGCGAAATGCTCGGATTAAAAAATGTGTAAGACAGAGATGTAGCCCTCTTCCCCTACTGTTCGATCAATACATCGAAGAAGCGATGGCGGAAATAAAAGAAAGGTTCAAGAGTGGAATTAAAAGTCAAGGATATAAATTACGCTACTCGCTCATGATATCGATAACCTGAGGGAAAGTGAAGAAGAATTACAGGACCTCCTGATTGGAGTCAACAGTTAACGAGTACAGAATATGAACTGAGAACGAATCGAAGAAATACGAAAGTAATAAGAAGTAGCAGAAATGAGATAAATGAGAAATTAAAAAAATATGATTGGTGATCACGACGCAGATGAAGTTAAGGAATTCTGCTGCCTAGGCAGCAAAATAACCCATGACAGACGGAGAAAGCAGGGCATAAAAAGCAGACTAACACTGGCAAAGAGAAGTCTACTAGTACCAGCAGAGACGTTAATCTGAGGAAAAAAATTTCTGAGACTGTTCGTTAGGAGCACAGCGTTGTACGGTAGTGGAACATGGACCATGGAAAAACCGGAAAAGAAGAGACTCGAAACATTTGAGATGTGGTCCTACACAGTGTTGAAAATTAGGTGGATGGATAGTGAATGGAATGACGAGACTCTGTAGAGTCGATGGGAGAGGAATATATGGAAAATACTGACAAGAAGAAGGGACAGGTTAGTAGGACATCAGTTGACAAACCAGGTAATAACGTCCACGGTACTACAGGGAGTTGTGGACGGTAAGAACTGGAGATAAAGACAGTGATTGGAATACATCCAGCATATAATGCAGGGTACGTGTTGCAAGTGGCACTCCGAGATGAAGAGGTTGGCACAGGAGATGAAGTAATGGCGGGCTACATCTGACCAGACAGAAACTGATGACTTCCTCCTCCCCCCCCCCCCCCTCCCCGCCCCCACTACTCACAAAAAAAAACTATTCCTGCCGGAGAATGGGAACTTTCAGTCTAATATGGAATCTGAACCAAGTATTATTTCTCGTGACGCCTCAAATCGTTAAGAGGTAAAAGGCACGTTAAAATTTAGACTGAGAAGTCCGTTTCCTGAGCGAGATTCGATCCCACAACATCTCGGTCTACAATGACGCGCTTTATGGTCTTTTTTGCAGTCGTTCGTTCTGTTTCTACGCCACTATTTCGTCAGTTTTCTTTCACCAAACCGCATGACTTATTGCACTTTCTGTCAATGAGACTTCACTCACATATTTTTATTACTGAGGATGACCAGTCCCCTTTCCGAACACGCTGAGCCGCCTGCGGGCAAGCCTACCACCCCACGAAATGTATGTAGATGGTACACATATAGGTTTTTGTGAGTGGGTTTGTATGTAATATGTAACATTATACGACCGTATCCTTTTGTTGAATTGACATAGAGCTTCAATTATTTACACTGTTACGTGGTTCACTCCACATTATGTACTTATTAGAACGCTCATTCCATTCAACAAATCACGTAATTCGTCTTCATTTTCACTGAGAATAGCAATATCATCTGCGAATCTTATCATTGATAGGCTTTCTGCTTGAATTTTAATTCCGCTCTTGAACCTTTCTATTGTTTCCCTCATTGCTTCTTCGAAGGATAGATGGCACAGTAGAGGCGAAAGACTACATTTCTGTATTTCATCATATTTAAAACGAGCCCTTCGGTCTTCGTCTTTCACTCGTATTGTTCACTCTTGGTTCTTCTACATACGGTATATTACCCGTCTTTCCCTTTAGCTTTTCTCTCTTTTCCTCAGAATTTCGAACATCTTGCACCATTTGAAATCGTCGAACGCTTTATCCAGGTGCCTTGATTTTTATTTAGTGTTGCTTCGTCTATCAATCCAAACGTCAGAACTGCCTCTTTGGTGCCTTTCCCTTTCCTAAAGTCAAAATGATCGTCATGCAATACATCTTCCATTTTCTTTTCCGTTCTTCCCTCTAATATTTTTGTCAACAACTTGGATCCATGAGCTCTTAAGCTGACTGTGCGATAATTCTGTCACTTGTCATTACTTGCAATCTTCGGAATTGTGTCGATGATGTTTTTTTCCGGAACTCTGATTGTATTTCACCAGTCCCATCTATTCTACACGCCGGCATGAATAATCGTTTTGTTGCCACTTATAACAGAAATTTTAGAAACTCTAGTGTAATGTTATTTATCGCTTCTGCCTTATTTGATGTTAAAATTTCCAAAGCTCTTATAAATTCTGATTCTAATACTAGGTTCGCTCCCTGTTCTATTTCGACTCCTGTTTATTCTCCTATCACGTGGTCAGGTAAGTCCTCCGCTTGATACAGGCCTTCAAGGTACTCTTTCCGCCTATCTGTTCTCGACTCTGCAGTTAACACTAGAATCCCCATTGCACTCTTAATGTTACCACCCTTGCTTATAATTTCGACGAAGGGTGTCTTTACTTTTCTACATACTCAGTCAGTCCTTTCAACAATCACTTCCTTTTCGGTTTCTTCACGTTCTTCATGCAACCATTTGGCCTTAGTTTCCTTACATTTCCTATTTATGTCACTGTATTCCTTAATTTCCCTGAACATATTTGCACTTCAATCTTATATCGATCAACTAAAATATTTCTTATGTTACCCATGGTTTCATAGCAGTTACCTTCTATCTACATTTTTTTTTCTTCCCAGTTTCTGTGATTGCCATTTGTAGAGATGTCCTAGGCGTTTCAGTCCGGAGCCGCGCGACTGCTACGGTCGCAGGTTCGAATCCTGCCTCGGGCATGGATGTGTGTGTTGTCTTTACGTTAGTTAGGTTTAAGTAGTTATAAGTTCTAGGGAACTGATGACCTCAGATGTCCATTGGTGCCCAGAGCCATTTGTAGAGATGTCCTTTCCTCTTCAACTCAACTGCCTACTGAACTATTCCTCATCGCAGTATCTATAGCCTCAGAGAACTTCAAGCGTATCTCTTCACTCCTTACTAATCCCGTATCGTACTTCTTTGCACATTGATTCTTCCCGAATAGAATCTTAAACTTCAGCCAATTCTTCATCTTTACGAAATTATGATCTGAATCTGTATCTGCTGCTACGTATGCACTAAGATTTAGTATCTGATTTCGGAATTTCTGTGTGACCCCGATGGAATCTAGTAGATATCTTCTCTTATGCTTACCCAGTACACCCCCTCCTCTTGTGTTTCTTGAACAAAGTATCGCTATTGCTAGCTTAAATTTATTGGAGAAATTAATTATTCGTTCTCCTCTCTCATTCCTTGTACAAAGCCCATATCCTGCAGTAACCCTTCCTTCTACTGCTTCCCCTACAACCGCATTCGTATTCTCCATGTCTATTTGATTTTCATCTTCATTTACTTACTGAATTACGCGTTCGGTACCCTTTCATCTCTTTATACTGAGATTGTGACGTCGGCGTGGATACTTCAACTATCGTTGTCTGCTTTGGTTATCTGTATATTCTGACGAGGACAATCCTATCACAGAACTGTTCACAGTCTTGGCAAGGAAACTATTTAAAACCAATGTGGAATCATTTCAACGACGACACGACCTTCAAGTGCGGAATGTCACTGTTAGAAGGTAAATATGAATACAGTCTTTTCCGTCGTATGCTTCTGACCAGTCTGCGCACGTCTGTATCTGGGTTGCTGCGTTGAATTTCCGTGACGTTTTGGTGAGTAGCCCTCTCATTATCTTCTCGTGAAGTGGAAACTGACTTTGACAAAGGTGCGGTTGTTACGATAAAGTACCTTGGGACTAACATCTCGGAAACTGCAAAGCTGCACTACTGCTCGAGCGTTGTTGTCGTTAGCATCTACGTAAACTGGCTGAATAACGGTGAAACGACCTGTAGGCGATAAGGTGTTGAGATCCCAGCCGCCATCATGAACTTAGCATCTGTATGCTGGGTACGGGTTTGGCGATGCCGGGGGTTCTTAGATGTGGACTGGTGAGCGCCAACAGTCCTGTTGGAACGCTTCAGTCGCCACTATACGGAGCGGCGGTGAAACGTTGAGTGCCATAGGAAACGGGTATCTTGACTGCCCGAATCGCGAGCGTGGTAAAAACCTCTGTAATTAAACCCTCAGTCTGAAGATGTGTTGTGCACTGATGAGACGCGAAGAGGTGGAACAGTCGTTAGCGGGTAACCTCTGGGGAAACTGCTACAACTCAGTTGTATAAGGCTTACTCTGTCTAGGTGGACTTTTTTTTCGCCAGCCGCTCGTGGGACCGAGACGAAACACTTGAAATTAAATTCTTCAACACCGGCGAACGAATGTACCTCTGGAGCGTATCAACACGCAATCTAGCAAGGGCGCTCGTGTAGCCAGTCTTCCTGACTAAAGAACTGATACAAAGACGATTATTTCAAGTTAAAACTTTAAAAGAAAGAGGGTATCTTTGAAAAAGATTCAACTTTCTGTATTTAAAAATGCATTTTTGGTACTTTAAAATCTGTCAAGTGCACTGGGAAACTGTTGGTAGAAACTTCTACTTCCCAAAAAGTAAAGAACCTCCGTAAAGCTCAATGCCTCGGGAAATATGCAATCGAAACTGAGCTATAAAAAATCTTTAACTATTGCAAACGTACTGCAACATGCAGGGATCTAGTAGAAATTTACAACAGGATCTGGAAGTTGAGGGATACAAGAAGGCATTGTGGCGTGCAAAATACATGATTGACATTTGAAAAGGAGGAGAGACGTTGTGGGAGAGGAATAACCACAGGCAACTGTGGACGACATGAAACACAGTACATACGTAATAAAGGTGGAGTGATATACACTCCTGGAAATTGAAATTAGAACACCGTGAATTCATTGTCCCAGGAAGGGGAAACTTTATTGACACATTCCTGGGGTCAGATACATCACATGATCACACTGACAGAACCAAAGGCACATAGACACAGGCAACAGAGCATGCACAATGTCGGCACTAGTACAGTGTATATCCACCTTTCGCAGCAATGCAGGCTGCTATTCTCCCATGGAGACGATCGTAGAGATGCCTGATGTAGTCCTGTGGAACGGCTTGCCATGCCAATTCCACCTGGCGCCTCAGTTGGACCAGCGTTCGTGCTGGACGTGCAGACCGCGTGAGACGACGCTTCATCCAGTCCCAAACATGCTCAATGGGGGACAGATCCGGAGATCTTGCTGGCCAGGGTAGTTGACTTACACCTTCTAGAACACGTTGGGTGGCACGGGATACATGCGGACGTGTCATCGGCGAGCCTCAAAGTTTTTATTTCTTCTTCCTGGATTTTAATACAAGATATTTGCCTGATTTAATCGCCACGAAATGGTTCCGGCAGAGACACGTCTACCGGTAGTGGTAGCGATGTCTGTAGGGAGCTGCCTTGGGGTGAGGTGTCTCTTTTCGCCACTATGACTGTGTATCGGCCCTCTTGCGATGTGATAGTCCGTCTACGATCACCAGCACGCTTTCGCCAAGCATTTCCACCTACAGTGGACTTTTGTAGTCGCGAGATGTCACTTTTGTACTTACTCATTACTGTGGCCATAGTAGCAACTCTTTGACTGGCTTCGAATCGTCCAACAGCCCAACTGTTCGTACACGATCGTAAGTACTCAAATTATGTAAGGCAGACATTCCGTACTAATCGGTTCCACAACAACCTCTGTCGAACACCGTGGTTATTAATGCATACAGAGTGTCCTTGAACAGGCTTCGGTGCGGTTAAGTCGTCGCGCCCTCTGCATTTCCTTTTACTATCATTAGTCGAGTTTTCCGCAGAAGTAGTCGGTTGTTCCTTCGCAGTTGGCAGTTGTTACTTACCGACGACTCGGGTCGCAGGTGGCGAGTTCAGCTGTTCTATGTCCAACGTGAAAGTAGGCTCTCCCAGCCGGTAATTCTGATGATGTAGAAGTCAATTTCACCAGGGAAAAGAGAGGTAACGCCTACAGGAAATTTGAAGAAGCCTCTGGGTAAAAGAGGAGCTGTATGAATATCAGTAATCAACCTAATGCCAGTCCTAAGCAAGGAAGGGAAAACTGATAGGTACGTGTATAAAGGGTCCATATAAGGAAGATGAACTTGAAGGCAATGTTATTGAACTAGAATAGAACTGACATGAAAATGTGATGGGTGAAATGACACTGTGAGAAAGACAGGGCACTTAAAGACCTAAGTCGGAACAAGGCTCCGGGAGTACACGTCATTCCGTCCAAACTAGTGACAGCCTTGGGAGAGCTAACCGTGACAAAACTGTTCCATCTGGTATGCAGTCTGTAGGAGACAGGCGAAATACACTCAAACTTCAAGAAGAACGTAATAATTCCAGCGCCAAAGTGTTCAGGTGCTGACAGGTATGAAAATTACCGAACTGTCAGTTCAATAAGTCATAGTTGCAAATTTCTAACACGAATTTTTATAGAAGAAGGAAAAGCAAGAAGAAGCTGATCTCGTGAAAGATCAATTTTGATTCCAGGAAAATGTAGGAACACTCGAGGAAATGCTGACCCTTATATTAGAATATAGGTTACGGGACAGCAAACCAACGTTTATTGCATTTTGTAAACTTAGAGAAATTTTTTGACAAAGCTGACTGGAATATATTCTTTGAAATCATGAAGTTATCAGAGATAAAATACAAGAAGCAAAAGGCTATGTACAACCCGTGCAGTAAACAGACGGCAATTAGAAGAGTCGAGGGCCTGAAAGGGAAGCAGTGGTTGAGAAGAGAGTGAGACAGGTTTATAGGCTTTCGCCGTTGTTGTTCAATCTGTACACTGACCAACAGTAAGGGAAACAAAAGAAAAGTTTGGAGAAGAAATTGTAGTTCAAGGAGAAAAAATAAAAATTTGATGTTTGCCGATGATATTACAATTTTTTATGAGACGACAGAAAACACGGAAGAGCAGTTGAACGGAGTGGACATTGTTTGGAAAGTAGGATATAAAATAGACACTAACAAAAGCAAAACAAGAATAGTTAAATCAGCTGAGGCTGAGGCATCTAGATTAGGAAACGAGACACTTGAAACAGAAGATGAGTTTTGTTATTTGGACAGCTAGAGAACTGATGACTAATGTTAAGAACATATAAAATGTATATCAATCGCCATGAAAGCGGTTCTGAAGAACAGAAATTTGTTAACATCGATTATAGATTTAAGTATTAGGAATCCTTCTCTGAAGGTGTTAGTATGGAGTATAGCCACGTATGGAAGTCATACATGGAGGATAAAGAGTTCAGGCAAGATTACAATACAAGCTTTTGAAATGTGGCGCTACAGAGGAATGCTAAGGGTTAGGTGGGTACATCACGTAACTGATGATGAGGTACTGCATAGAATTGGCGAGAAAAGTAACTTGTTACACAATCTGAGTGGAAGAAGGGTTGGGTTGTTAGGATAGATTACGAGGCATCAAACGATTTAGTACTGGTGGGAACTATGTGTGTGGAAGGGGTGGGGAGTTGAAATTGTAGAGGGAGACCAATAGATGAATACAGAAAGCAGACGCAGAAGGATGTAGGTTGCAGTAGTTATACGGAGATAAAGAGGCTTGCACAGGATAGAGTAGCATGGAGAGCTGCTTCAAACCAGTTGTCATACTGCAGACAACAACAACTTACGACGAAGACTGCTCTCGCTTCCCTCCGCGTCGCTGCGTTAACCTACCCCCACGTTTGGATCAATGTCCCTCTCATCATCTTCTGTCGAAGTAGATAAGTAACTTTGAAAAAGAAAAGATTGTTATAATGCTGTGCCTGGGAGTGGTATATCGGAAAAAGCGAAGGTAGTCTTGTGTTTGTGCACTGCCGTCGCGAGTATCTACGAAAAATTGTTGAACGACATAACAAGTGCACACCAAGGTGTTGGATATCTACGCCCCATTGTGGATCTTTGGAGAGGTCAAAATCTTTCACGCTTTGTAGAGCAGTTCAGTTTGCGATCTGCGGCAGTTCCAAGAGCGGAGATAACTTTGCTGCAGGCACAGTTGTTTCGGAGCATACCATTCGGCGCACGTTGTTGAGGATAGCAGCAGACGACCTTTAGATGTGCCGATGTTGACCCAACAGCATCGTCTATTACCATCGCAGTGGGCAGGGAGTCAACGAGATTGGACAGTGCATCAAAGGAAACTTGTCGGCTCCTCGGATGAACAACGTTTTTTAATACACCAGGTCGATGGTCCTGTTGGGATACGCTGAAGCTCAGGCGAACGGCTGTCTGTCATATATCACGCAAGAGACGCAGGTCTGTTGGTTTGAACGAAAGTCATCCCCCTCACGTTCGACGGAACCAGAATGCTACAGACAATGTCGGTGTCGATGATATGGTCCATGGATATCTGTTGGGACTATATACCTGAATACAAAACATACGAACAGATTAATCAGAAGGGGAACGAAAGGGGAGAAAATGGAAAACCATGAATAAACTCAAAGAGCGTATACTAAGAATCTCTCCTAAGAATCGCCAGGCGTATTTTATTTGGTGTTTCAGCAGATGTTTGCAGTTTAGTTTTTGCACTCTGCTGTGGGATCAGCTTAAACAGTTACCGTTCGTCACGTCTTTCATGCGACGTCCAGTGTAAACAGAAGGCGTCGGTTTGTTATCCATTACAAACAAAATTATTTCTAAAAAAAAAATTTACGTGCCAGCTCGACAGATCGCTCCCATATTAATCTAGTTCAATATAAGTTTGATCAATATGTATGAACAAGGGCAGTATATCACGAAGGATAAATAGCAGTCCAGTAGTGACTCAGTAGCACCTGCATGCTTGGTGGTAGCAGTCAGAGGTCCAGGGCAGAGCTATCGCTGCTGGAGTTCTTCGAGTTTTATTGCCCTTCTTAATACACATTTCGCAAAAGACTAACTTGGGACCGCTCTATCGAATGAGTACATTAAATTCCACTTCATGAATCACTTCGTGCGTTACGGGAAAGAAACTGACTGTTTCCGCCGACGCTGGGAGTCACGTGAGAGACGTGACGAGTGTTATTTCTGCGGACTGACTCCAGCTGCATAATACAATAACGTAGTTCCATATATCTCCTACAAAAACAGAGAAAATGCGCCTCATAACTCTTAGGAGAGACGTCGTATATACATTGGTCAAGTATGGGGAAGGAGATTATTTTGGCAAGATGCTGAGGAAGAACCGTGTTTTGCTTATATTGCTGATACGTAAACATAAATTTTTGACAGCTAAGAATAAAAAAACATGAAAGCGACATGCAAGAAACATCAGCTTGGTGCATTTTGATGTTCAAATGTTTATCATCTCAGCTCAACTGTACAAGATGTGTGGGAGTTTTCAATGCATGTATTCAGTGCCCGTCCAGAAAGTTGCTAGATTGATTTTATTCCTAGTGTACAAGCGACGACATTACATGAAGTACGGCGGCAATTGGAGTAACCCCTTGTGAACAACAATATGTGCCCGATCAGTCCGCAGTGTTAAGTAATGGACATGCTGTCGTAGTGTGTTAACGTTGCTGTGTCACAAATTCGCAATGGATCAACATCTCGATTTAGACATTCTCCGGGACGTTTTGATCATGAGAAAAGTGTGTGCAAAGTGTGTCATACTTTGCGTCACAAACAAAAACGATGACGTGTGGACGCCTGCCACCACTTGATAAAATGAAAAACGGGAACAATTCCCGGCCCACGAGACTCGATGTTATCAGTGTGAACCTATAGCAAAACAACTACTTGCAGAACTTCACATGAAGGGTCGACGGTTTCACGGTATAACTGAAATTCAACCCAGTGTGACGAGACAATTTAACAGCATCCTAGAAGAGGGCTTTTCTGACAATTAACACATGGCTGTTTGAACGTTCTGTGCATTGTACTAAAGGGATTTGGGGGGCGGGGGGGGGGGGGGGGGAGGAGGGGGGGAGCGGTATGTTACTATGCTATGTATATGAAGCATTAAAATAATAATTTCTCTATTTTTTACTGATCCTGCCACGAAACTTTGTGTTTGGAAGGGTAGGATGAACCCGCCCAAATACTCCGATAGAGTTTCGTAGGTTGTATAGGAAATTTTCGTATGATTGAGTTGCGGTCACCAGTGGCTAGTTACAGAGGAATAATGTATTATTTATTTGTTTTCTTCTCCTAATTACATTTATAGCTGCGAGAATACTTTCTTAACAGCAAAGGAACCTTTAATATGCCAATCACCAAAACGTAAAATACAGAACACATAGCACTGCAGCAGCTCCTAAATGATTCGAAAGTAGTATGACATGGTTGCCTTAGCTGGTGACAAACAAAGCACACAGCACTTACCATCGATATTTGCACAGCTTCAGAGATGTTTTCAGTGTAGTGCGCGTAGAAAGATAATTGGAGCTAATAAATTAAACGGAACGTAATTATTGTGTAACTTGCAACGAAACAACGGTACCGCATTTGCTGTATACCAAAATACTTCGAAAAAACTGCAGACACGACAACCACCTCTGTTACTAAACATTAAGAAGCCGCTTCAGCTATATTTAATTTTAATATTGACAGGTCACAACAGGTTTCGTGGCAGTGAAAGCCACATCCTCAGTTGGCATCTGCATAACAATGAATCATGAAAGAATAACAGACCCTAATATACTGGTTATTATTTTTAAGAAGTTTTAAATAAATTTAAAAAGAATTTAAAACGGTGAAAACTGTGCTCACGTACCTGTGTCATAACAGCTAAATAGCCCGGAACATGCAACCACACATTCGTCTTCTGACTAAAATAATAAGTCGCTAAATGGCTGTATGTCAGTGAATCCAAATCAGCTAGACATAGGGATCCAAGACCAAAATGGTCGGTGGACCTAAACAGTTTACATTTCGGTAATCCCTGGTGACACGAAGAAACAAAAAGGCCAGGTGAGCGACAGGTCGACAGGTTTAAAGACGAAAGGGGAAGATTACAACGAAATAACGCAGTAGCGCAAAAGAAAAAATATGAGAATGTTTATCAGGCAAGTGGATTATTAACGAGAAGGAGATGGAATTAAGATAACACACCATAACTCGGGTCTAAGCGCATTTCCAAAATACTGAAGGTGACCGCGAGCTGTGGAATATTGTTAACGCAGAGGTAGTCAGCACGCGGAGGACTCGCGATTGCGCAGATAATGCTAGGGCGCATCCGAAGAGTCGGTGATCCTTTGGGCAACGCGTAGATAATCAAATAAGGAGAAGGAATTTTGGGACGTCCGAATACCGTATCCTAAAACTTGTTTGGAAAATATAACAATGACAGTAAATCTATATTAAAATATATCTTCAATGACGCCCATGGAGTGGTATTAGCCTAAGAGAAACGCAGGCCGTTGTGACCGAGCGGTTCTAGGCGCTTCAGTCTTGAAACGCGGGACCGCTACGGTCACAGATTCGAATCCTGCCTCGGGCATGAATGTGTGTGATGTCCTTAGGTTAGTTAGATTTAAGTAGTTCTAAGTTCTAGGAGACTAATGACCTCAGATATTAAGTCCCATGTACTCAAAGCCATTTGAACCATTTGAACCTAAGAGAAACCGCATGAACCTAGGGCATTTAACGGCGTAAATGAAGACCAATAGCTACCTACATTTCGACAAGGGGAATAGATCCAGTTGAAAGTAATGCCAATGTGTGCTAAATAAAACTTAAAAATCTAAAATGTAAATTATATACGACACAACAGCACGCCTCCTCTTTAGACGAGTCCCGGTTCTCCGTGTAGAGGACGTTGCCAGGTCTCCGTGCCTTTACGATTCATCTGTAAAAGCAAAACCGCCAGTCGGCCACGTTGTTCGGACCTACCTTAACGCAGATGGTGTTTGTTTAGTTACCCTGGGAAGCATACTATCCAGCGCCACAGTTCCTCGTGCATTGGTAAGAGAGTGTCCCAACAAGTACTATCGACGAATTCTGACACAGAGTTTAAGAGGTATGATATCGATGTACTCGTATCTATGGACCAAGCTAATTTTGACTCTTTGTTCAGCTGGAGTCGAAACACTGATGCTGCCAGAGACGGCAGCACTCTGCACTAAATTTTCCACCCTGCGTGCTCGCGAATTATCTAAACATTTAATAATATACTGTTCCCCCGATACATCACTTGAACAAGAAGTTAAATTTCTTCCTTTGTTATCCTTCCCAGTGTTTAATTTTAATCGCTAGCAGTGTACAAGTGATACGGGAAACGATTATCTGACATCATCACTACCCTATCTTTATCTGTTCTGAATGCCACGAGAGAAACATATTTACGAAATTCCTGAGCCCGACATACCAAAAGTATCTTAACTCTAGGTAAACGGATAAATGTTGGTTGAATTCAGATCCTGATTATGAAACTACACCACCTAATAAGGGACCTCTCTCCTACAATGAAGACAGAATAGTTGCTTTGTTGATTTTCAAGGTTTGAAGCCATTGTGCAGTGTCATAAAACAACGGATGATATACTAAAAAAGCAACGTGAATAGTTTCAGGTACTCGTTTTGTAAATTAAATCGCTTTCTCCTGCTGCAGTCTATCTCTAATGGAAAAAAAATTTTTGTTATACCCTTGCAACAAAACTCAAGGACGAATGTAACTTTCACATGACGTGTCACTGCCAAGTAACATAGCTCAATGAAACTTCTACCATACAGAGAAATAACTGATACGGCGTAGTCTAGCCGGTAATTGAAAGAAATAGGCAGCGACACGAACAAAAATGACAATTTTATTCAAAGGCAATAATGACTCTGACACTGAAGTCACTCCTGGATATAACAAAAGCCGGGACATGATTCTTAACAGGGTGTGTGATCGCCACAGACAGCAATGAATGCTCGGCAACGTGCACCCATTCTGGGTAAGACGTTCTTCAGGTGGGCCAAACATTCCTCCAGAAGCACCTTTGACAAACGCTGGATGGTCGTCGGCGCACATTGGTGCTGCAATACGTCTCCCCAACCCATCCAAGCACATGCTCGATGGAATTTGAGCAGGAGGAACTGGGAGGGCAAATCATTCGCTGAAAATTCCCTCGTTCCAAGATCTCCTCTATCTGCGTAGTTTGCCGGCCGAAGTGGCCGTGCGGTTAAAGGCGCTGCAGTCTGGAACCGCAAGACCGCTACGGTCGCAGGTTCGAATCCTGCCTCGGGCATGGATGTGTGTGATGTTCTTAGGTTAGTTAGGTTTAACTAGTTCTAAGTTCTAGGGGACTAATGACCTCAGCAGTTGAGTCCCATAGTGCTCAGAGCCACTTGAACTTGAACCATCTGCGTAGTTCAATGCGGTCGTGCATTGTCCCACAAGGGCCGAATGTACTCCTGTAAAGACGCACATGGGAAGGAATATTGAGTCATGATAGTGTTGACAGTTGTGTGCATCCTGCAGCGTGGACGAAGTCGTGTCTTCAGCCTGAATCCTAATATAAAGGAAGCATTTCATGGTGGTTGCTTCAGAACTGTTACAGAGATTCGTCGGGCAATAGGCCGCTCGAGTCGAACTACCACCACTGGGACTGCTAAGAATATGCTACGACTTCCGCATCCCTGGGAACGAGTTACACACAATGCTAGAGACTAGTTTGAAGTATTATTTATATATTTTGTACAAGTTTTTAATGAACAGTTGTCACTATTAAAGTTGCAGTTCTCATTTACGCTACTACCGTGTTCTAGCACAGATATTTTCGGTTGTAGCACTTTCTTTGAAGCTTAAGAAGAAATGTTTGGTGAAAACAAGTACGTTTCTTCGCCGTCTGAAGTTATAGTGATTTACAGAAACGTGACACAATTCGTTTACAAATATCGTATGTAATATTTGAGCCACCAGTCTTCTTTTCTTGTCTGCGCACGCTATTTGGAAACTCCATGTACCACTTAAAATCAATGAACATTCTTACTGTCTTGCTCATAGGTGTTGCGTATCCACATGGGCAACTAATAGTTTTCCTCAAACTGTCACAAGGATAACCGAAAATAATATTTTTGCTCAGGGCCAAAATATTTCTACCAAGCAAATACGCCCAATTTTTCACATACATTATAAATGTAGGTATTGACATGGACTGGTTGTAAATTCTTTGCGTTATTACTAGAATTATAACATTTTATCTGCGTTTATTACTTGTTATAAAGGTAGGCAAGAGGACTTTTTTCTTGTCTCATAGATGAAGAGGCATGTGTTTTATTGCCAAATGACTTAACGGACAACATTATGGATTCATATTTAAAATTGTGTACGTTATTAATATGTGAGTTTATGAAGTGTGATCAGCTTCACATTTATTTAAACACAAGTGGCTGGAATTAATGAAGGCATTTGGTCATATAATTAATAAAAGATAATGGTTCAAATTATGGAGTTACTTTTGTATGCCTTAAGTGTAATTTTTTCCCCAAAGCATAGCTGTAATTACAACAATTATATTACAGATTGCAGTGCGCTTGTAGGCTGATTAGTTGTTTTGAAATCAGTAGTAGCATACTATTTTTACGTTGGTGAGCGCGCAAAATGTGTAAAATCGTGGGATTTAGGAGTATAATGGTATCTAAAGGCACATTCCATTCAAACGGCTAAATAAGAAGGTGTACTGGTTAGGTAATCGTTAAGAGCCACTACGTATGGCCAATGAAAATTAATTTTTCTAGCTGTGTCTGACCATTATGTAATGTTTTCTTTGATTTCTAAAAGAGTAAGAGATGCAAAGTAGGAA
Source organism: Schistocerca serialis cubense (assembly GCF_023864345.2). NCBI lineage: Eukaryota > Metazoa > Arthropoda > Insecta > Orthoptera > Acrididae > Schistocerca > Schistocerca serialis. Next base: position 753,223,671 of record NC_064639.1, on the reverse strand, counting down.
TAACCAAAACTACAGACAGGAGTAAATGTATGACTCAAATGAACCTAATGTGTAAAGCAGGCATGTCAGAAAAGAATTCACTGTCAGACTTGTGTAAATACAGTCCACGCTAAGAGGGAGATTCTATATCCAGTCAGTCTGTTTTACTCAAATACATACTTGTTTGACTTGATGCAGTTTAACAAGAACTTAACCCTTAAAGGCATTGTAGGTACTTTCTTTATCTAAAGTGAGTTTGCTCATAGCAATGAGCCATTGTTCCTTTTTAAATACAAAAATGCACATTTAACACAGTGAGCTCAAGTTTGAGTGTACATATGCTCCCTGTACATGACCTATCAGCTTTCATCAGAAGGAGAGTGAAAAGAAGTATGGAAAAAAATTAACTGGTACAGAAAGTAGGGCATTATAAGGCAACAATTCTTATGGATGAATGCATCTACATCTACATCTACATTTATACTCCGCAAGCCACCCAACGGTGTGTGGCGGGGGGCACTTTACGAGCATCAAGCGATAATTAGTGTATGCATCGGCAATGGTCTGTGTTACCTTCTTTATATAACGGTGCTTACGACTCCGATTTTAAGTCAACCTCACGTTAGTTGATCTGGTCTGTACAATGTGAACTTTACTAATTACATTGGTAAGAAATTTCTCTATGACTAGATAAGCAGTAGATAAAAAGGATTTTGGAATAAATATTTAAATGTAAAATTGAAAAACTGTCAGGCCAAAAGCAAGGGGAATAGTTCTCGGAAGGATATTTCAGATTTATGCATTACTTGTACTTTTCCTGCTAGCGACTTCCAGAAGTTTCACGTCTGACGTCCCTCATCGTTTTGGTAGTAACAGCGGCGCAAACGTTAAACGCAAGAAGCAGACTTTCTCCGTGCCACGACTAAATTCCGGCCAGTGCACCCGGCGTTTATTCTTGTCACGCGCTCTTGCAGCACACCGGGAGAAACTCATTTTTATGGCAGGTGGCTCCGTTTCTCATATATGCGCCTATAAAACTGAATTAACGTTGAAAATTTCTGAAAGACGCAAGGTGAATTTGAAGCGAAACTCGCTCCACTTGCGAATGGCTGTACAACGTACTCGAACAATACGGCATTCTTCGGAAAGCACAGGTCGAGGTGGTTGTTTTGTGCCCAAATTTAATACACCGCTTTGTTATAATGGACGGTAAAATGCAGAACTAATATCGAGAAAATGTAGCATCCCCAAGCTGACGTTTCAACAAGTAATGACTGCAGATCTTACGAGACTGAACATACCACAGGTCTAGAGAGGTAACGCAATGGTTATAGAACTGGCTTCGCATACCAGGACCTGATTTCAGTTTCAATGTTTTCCCTAAACTATTTAAGGGGTTTGAGGGATTAGTTTCTTGGGAGCTGTCGCAGCAAGTCGTATGGCCAATTCTTGTACTGCATGGCTTATAACTCCGCCGTAAGCGAGACGTGAAACAGTCTACGGGGAAAAAAAAAAAAAAAAAAGGCAGCTACCTGTTTCAATACTTGAAGAACTTGAAAAAAAAAATTGTTCACTACCATCATAATTTCCAAGCTCGAGAACTCTAGGAAAACACTGCGAAGTTTTCTATAGTAGGATCTGAAATGTCTTCTCCTTCCCAAAGGAAACTCAGACATATCTACTGACGGACATTAATATAAGGTCTTTACTCTCTTCGCCTTCATGACGGCTTGAGCTCTGCAGGACACACGAAATGAGTTGTCTGAATAGCTGTGGAGGATTGACAGCACATCCTTGCTGAAGAGCCGAAAACAGAAAAAGTAATGACTTTGGATGAAGGGTGCGTGCAGCAAAGTTGCCGTTCTAATTTATCTCAAAACTGCACCGTTGGGTTCACGTCGGGCCTCTGGGATGGCTAGTCCATTTCAGGAATGCTCTTACCCACAACTATCGCCTCGCATATACTGCTTTATGACGGGGTGCATTGTCATCCTAGTGCAATCAAGGTCTACAAACAGTTCCTCTACTGTACCCATTTCGCAATGTTGCAAAATGTGCTCTTGTCCCTCGTATTTGGAGTTTTATTCAGTGTAACACCAACAGCGATAACCAACCTTCTACTGTAACTACCTCCTCTATGTCTCACTGTTGGCAATACACAAAATGGCAGGAAATGTTCTCCAGGTATCCACCAAACCCAAAACCTTCCGCCGGATTGCCAAAAGATACTGCGTGATTCGTCACTCAAAACCACCCATTGTCATCCACGGTCTAGAGGCATCGCTCTTTACATAAACTCAAGCGTCGCCCAGCGTAACTACAGAAATATGTCGCTTATGAAGAGCTGCTCGACCATTGTGATTCATTCTTTTACGTACAGTCACTGTGCTAGTTGACCTGATGTTGGGTTCTCACGAGTGATTCCTTCCACTGAATTGATGCGCCTTTGTACAACCACCGTTCCCAGTGCTCGGTGGTCACCGTCGGTGAGTATATGAGGTCCGCATGATAGTATTCTCTTAGCTGTGGCTGTATGAGAGAAGATCTAAAAAAATCAAGCTAATAGCAAGGTACTTAACTATTCCTCTTGATTGGCTTCAGAAGATTTTGTCATTCGTACAATTAACGTTTTATCGCAGAGTCCTAATTTGATTAGTAAGTTTCACGCTGTATATTATTTTAAGAGTGACGTTTGGTACGCAGAATTATCGAAAAGGTAAGCACCGTCTTATCTAATGGTACCTTTTCGACAATATTACGTCAGTTGTAATATAAACAACGAAATTAGTTTTGACAACTTTACAGGCTTTCGTAAGCGTTCTCTCGGTGTAATAACAAAAACACATTTCCAACTTCTAACAAGCACCCGAACATGCAATAGAAGTCTCAATCCTGCTAGCGATACATTTGCGCATATCAAAGACAAATGTCGGAAACATGGAGTGATCGAGTCTATTTATTGGTACGGATTCTGTAGGAAATGTCTGCGATGTGTGTGAAAGAGGGTGTTCATAGTTCTTCATAGTAAACCATTTTCTAGCTGAGGCATCTTTGCAAGTGTGATTGTATTTACTTGCTTTGATTTTAACAGGTTCTAATATTTATATCACACATGTTGTTTATGCAGTGAGATACATTGCTATGAAATCGTAGTTTGTATTGAGGTAACTTGAGTATTGAGTACATACTGTGAAAGAAATTCATTTCATAGAACTATGTTTTCACTTTTAATCTTGCCTCGTACACTGATGAGCAAAATATTATGATGTGATTCATAGTGTGTTTGTTATACCTTTGGAACGTAATAGAGCAGCAATTCCACGTATCATGAATTCGAGAACCCTTTTGCGGGATTCCGGAGCTCTGTGACAACAGATGTCTATGCAATGGACAAGCAATACCTGTAAATTACGGGACGGCGGCTTGCGAGTGTGAAGATAGCGCCCAGTAGTATCTCAGATGTATTTCATCGGCTTTAGGTCACCCAAATTTGTTGGTAAAGAAACCAACACGTGTTCGCTATTAACACCCTCAGTTTACTGTAGGATGTTTGTAGCCTTGTAATACAGAGACTTATCCTATTGGATGATATCATCGCCATCGCGGAAGGCATCACGCATGAATGTATATCAACCTAAATGCAGAGCGGCTACAAACAAGGATGGTGCGAGCGAGTGGTGTATGAGAGACGGGAGCCAAGTTAGCTCCATAGAAAGGCGACTGAAATGTAGTAAGTTTTTATTGACAAATCTGCCCTCCATGGAACATCGGTTCCGCGGCCAATGGGTTCCAGAATAATGCTGGGCTGTCTACCTGCCCGCCCCGTGATGCTGGCGCGGATACTCTAACGAGCGCCAGCGCCTTCATTACGTCAGAGAGTTTCGTTCATTTTATGTGCACAGAATAAGACAAATGTTATCTTTTAAGCGTTTCCTTACATATTATCATTATCGTAATTATCTTCTATCATAATAAGGAATTATGTATTATTTCCAGTTGACAAAATACACGTACGTGAAACTGCGAAAGATGAAAAACCAAAACATTATGAGTTTAAAACGTAAGATAACAATTTAAAATATAAAACAAATTTTGATAAACTAAATAATTAGAATAGTAATGAATGTTTACATATTTTAATTACGTACGTTAAAAAAGACTTTAACGACAGTATGTGTACACCATATTTTCCATAAATGATATTTTACAAACCAGTTTTATGACACAGGAATGTACTTCCCTTGAAAGCTTCTTTACTTTATGTTATAAAAAAAGTTGTCACTTTTCAAAACTATTAAAATCTTTTCGATTTTTTGCTAAATTTCAGACTATTAAGAAAGTGATTATACAGTCTTGAAGAACATTAATTATACATAAATTCTATATGAAAAACATTTCTTACGTATCATCGTTTCGAAGATGTTTCCTCTAAACCTTATACGTGTCGCACTATTGTGCCCCCTCTATACACCCCCCCAAATTTCGTCTAGTTCGTTTATTGGCACTTGGCAATGTTCCCTTATTAGTGCAGAAAGCAGTTATCCTGCCGTGCTTCGAATCAATGACTTCTACTAGGGCCATATGGCGCCCTAGTCTGGCACAGCCGAGTCACCATGATAGGGATTTGGGATTAAAAATAATTCCTTTACAGAAATATCCAGTACACGCAGTCGGCAGCGGGGCACCTTATTGCCGCTACCAGTCACATACGTCACTGAAACACCACTGCTGGCTTCACTGTCTCTCCAAGCTAACTTGCCCCGTAACACTGTGTCGGCCTTGTTTCGTTATTACATTGACAAGTACCTGCGCTTGCCTGGCGTCAGCGCTGCCGCAATACACCTCTCAGACTCTTACAAATTTGCCCATACATGGTCGGTGCTCTATAAACTGATGCGAGTGGTAATCGATAGTATTACTGTCCGCCGCTGTCATATTGCCTTAGGCTACAACCAAACGTCCCATGGACGGTCAGATGAAACTCCCCTATGGCATATTTTTGCCCCATACGCCTCCTTCCATTTCATGTTGCGAGAAGAGAAAACATAGAAAACATATATTTACATCTGAAAAAATTATTTACGTGGTTACATGCCAGCCATTTATAGATTTTTCTGTAAAAGTGACTAATTAGTTCTATTCAAGTAGAAAAACTTAGAAGATAGCTGCTAAGGTTCAGTGAATTATATTATATTATATTAGAACAAATAAGCCCTCGGTCACAAATATTAAGTCAAAATTGACCAGGTTTCGACGCTACTATGAGCGTCGTCTTCAGAATTAAACTAACTGTTCTAAAACATATGACGTATATAATGCATTAATAAAATTAAAGTTTGTACTGACTGGAAAGAGATGCAGTACTTACAAGTCACATTTAAAAAAAAGATCTAAGCCGGAAAGGGGACGTCATGAATAGTTGTAAATAAGATGGCGAGCCGCTACGGGCTGCTCATACTTGAGTGAACAAGGGTTGCAAACATTATTTTTATTAATGTATTATATACCTAATATGTTTTAGAACAGTTAGTTTAATTCTGAACACGACGGTCATAGTAGTGTCGAAACCTGGTCAATTTTGACTTAATATTTGTGACTGAGGGCTTATTTGTTTTAATATAATTCTGACACGGTCACTGAACCTTAGCAGCTATGTTCAAAGTTTTAAGTTTCTTACCTGCCCAGGTATCTAAGGCTGCTTCGAAATACAAAGAATTAAAACAGAAAATTTTAAATACAAGTATGGCTATCTATTTCAACAAGCAGTGTGAAAAAAGGGGAGTCGTCCCGACTTATACAAAAGCCTTCATCAATTTTTCTGTATGTCAGAAAAATCCATAATCGTTTAGACCTATCGTTAAGAATATTATTTGTAATAGGATAAAAGAGCTGTACGCTAAAAAAGACCATCTTAACGAAGAAGCATACCATTTGTACTTAAATATCACAAACAACTATCGTGTTAACTATAATTTTAATATTGACGAAATTAACGAACATCTAGAGGTTTGTAAAATAGGTATAATGCAGAAACACAAAAAGAAGCTCAGGAATCTTTTTTGACTGCTTTCTAATGAAAAATGCCCTGAGAATACATTTCAAAATAGCAGTCACGTCTTTCATGAAACAATTTTAAATTAAAACCAACATCTTCTTTACTCAGAATGAAAAAATCCTGTTAGGAAGAGGACTAAAATACAGTGTCAGGCCTAACCTGTCAGACAGAAATGTGACAGAAAATATGCTTGTTGATTTAAAAATCAGTCTCGATTATAAAATGATAGATAATGCTTCTCCAGCCAGAATTGCGTGTGATGTAACCCGCATGCTAGAGAAAAAGACAGCTACTTTGTCTAATGCTACGCATAGCGACAAAATTTTAGTAACTCCCATTAATAATAAACTTAAAACAGCAAATGCTTTAATAACCAAATCCGATAAAGGCAATTGTCTAGTCATTGCTTATATTTCTGAGTGTATTTCTAAAACTGAAAATTTCTTCAGTGAAAACAACATATTGGAGCTGCATGATGATCCGACTCCTAAATTACAGAAAGCAGTGAGGTCAGCCATTAACAATGCAAAATTTTTTATAAATCCTTTCCAAAAGAAACTACTCATCAATATGAACCCTCAGCCCCCTAAACTTAAGTCCCAGTTCAAAATTCATAAACCTAGTCATCCAATACGTCCAATCTCTACACGAAACTTTGAAAAAAGCTTTCGTTTTCGATAATAATTATTCCGTTCGTAACAGCCACGTTTTGGTCCAAAATATTAAAAACTTATATGCAGTTCAGACACCAAGCTCTTTTCCTTAGATATTAAAAATCTTTATACCAACGTCCCGGTCCATCAGACGCTCATCATTGTGGAAGAAAATTTACGTCAATTTAAAAAGGATCTATCAGATGAACAGATTACCGATTTTATGAATCTCATTAATGTCGTTGTCAAGTACAACTACTTTGAATTCAACGGATAACTGTGCCAGCAGTCTGATGGGCTCGCTATGGGCAACCTTTTAGCAGGCATCCTTGCTGACATCTTTATCGATTCCTCGGGAAAAAAGCTGTTTAACCGTGTCTCAGCCGCTTCACTAGCTATCCTTTCTTACACAAGATACGTTGATGATATTCTAGTCATCTATAACGGACCGGCCGATAGATTTGATCATATATTTAAACTTTTTAACGGCCTCCATGAAAAAATTTCTTTCACTGTTGAACTCGAAAACGAAAACTGCCAATTACATTATTTAGACTTGACACTTACAATAGAAGACAATAACATCACTTTCAATTTTTTTCGAAAAGACACGTATACTGACCAAATCGTGCCTGCTTCCTCTTTTTATCCACAGTCTCAAAAAATGGCCTTTTTTCACTCTGCCGGCCACCGAGCCACCTCTATACCACTTTCAACAGAAAAGTTTATTAGGAGATAAATTTACTTAAAACCATAGCTGTCAATAATGAATATACGCCTAACATAGTGGACGATATCGTAAAAAAGAAAACTGCAAGAACTACCACGCTCAACACCTCATGCACTGAAATTAACCCAAAAAAAAGTTTGTCTATTCCTTTCATGGGACCTATTTCCTATCTGATTCAGCGCATGCTTCGCAACAAATACAACTGCAATGTTGCCTTATCTACTAATAATAATCTGAAGAGAAACCTCATTCATAATTTTAAATCCATTCGCTGCCCTACAGAAATTTCTGGCGTTTATGAGATCATCTGTGATACCTGCTCCTCCTATTATATAGGGCAAACTGGACGTGCTTTCACCATCCGATATAAAGAACATCTTTTGAGAAAGAACGGCACCAGTCCCCTAAATTCATCCTTTTCCGATCATCTCTTAATTACTGGACACGTGCCTAAAGTCATAAGCGATAACAATATTCTGCATACCGAAAAGAAGGGGCGTAGGTTAGATGTTTTACAGGAATTGGAGATTTTCAAACATCTATCTCGTCATGATGGCCTCACAGTCAACGAACAGCTGCAGTTGCGAAATAAAAACAACTTCGACTGTATAAAGCCATTGCTTGATCTTTGATTCAGATTCCCTCATGCACTTTACCGCAATGTTGTTTTCCTGTTACATCTTTGCTGTTTTCTTGTATGTCATAACTGACGTTTTTTTTACGTTACAAAATGTATATCTGTTTAAAGAAGATAAATATGAAACTTCATCCTATTATTATTAGTGCTTACTTTATGCCTGAATCAGCTGCATCAAAATTTCATGTGTCTAATTTTGAATGTACAGTAGCCTAGTTGTTTCTGCGGCTACTAGATGGCGCTCGTAGCAACACCATGTTTACTTGCCCACACTTTCTAACGTGGGCACCTCAGTCTTGTTGCAACCCTTGTTCACTCAGCGAGCAGCCTTTAGCGGCTCGCCATCTTATTTACAACTATTCATGACGTCGCCTTTCCGGCTTAGATCTTTTTTAAAATGTGACTTGTAAGTACTGCATCTCTTTACAGTCAGTTGTTGTTATTGTCTTCAGTCCTGAGACTGGTTTGATGCAGCTCTCCATGCTACTCTATCCTGCGCAAGCTTCTTCATCTCCCAATACTTACTGCAACCTACATCCTTCTGAATCTGCTTAGTGTATTCGTCTCTTGGTCTCCCTCTACGATTTTTACCCTCCACGCTGCCCTCCAATGCTAAATTTGTGATCCCTTGATGCCTCAGAACATGTCCTACCAACCGGTCCCTTCTTCTTGTCAAGTTGTGCCACAAACTCCTCTTCTCCCCAATTCTATTCAATACCTCCTCATTAGTTATGTGATCTACCCATCTAATCTTCAGCATTCTTCTGTATTCCAGTCAGTACAAACTTTAATATTATTACTATATTATATATCTAATATGTTTTAGAACATTTAAAACATATTAGGTATATAATACATTAATAATATTAAAGTTTGTACTGACTGGAATACAGAAGAATGCTGAAGATTAGATGGGTAGATCACATAACTAATATGTTTTAGATCAGTTAGTTTAATTCTGAAGACGACGCTCATAGTAGCGTCGAAACCTGGTCAATTTTGACTTAATATTTGTGACCGAGGGCTTATTTCATCTAATATCTATTCAAGAATTCTATGTTATTGAAATATTAGTTCAGAAGAAACATGTAAAATATATATCTGAAAATCTGTATCTGTCAGAGTTTTCTCCATGGGTAGATAGTCAAAGAGCTTGCAGCTGGACTCATTGATGTGTAATGCAAATAATTTTTCCTCCTCGTGTTGCACCTGCGAAGTCCTCTGTTACTCTTAATTAAAAATAGAGTGTTAATAACAAATCTTATAAGGGAACAAAGGTAATGGGAGGGTGCTCAGACGGACGTAAACATTTGAACCCAAAACATAATTACAATTACTGTCTTTTGTATAGTAAAACTTTTTGTCCTAAGTGAGGAGCTACGCTGTTACATTATCCGCGAGACATCATTTACTGAAGATATGCAAAACATGTTAACTTAGCAACTTCCTTGCCTCAAAGTTGGCAATTACTCTAATGTCAAAATGGTTCAAATGGCTCTGAGCACTATGGGACTTAACTTCTGAGGTCATCAGTCCCCTAGAACTTAGAACTACTTAAATCTAACTATCCCAAGGACATCACACACATCCATGCCCGTGGCAGGATTCGAACCTGCGACCGTGGAGGTCGGGCGTTTCCGGACTGTAGCGCCTAGAACTACTCGGCCACTCCGGTCCGGCTTATGTCAAAAATAAGCAAACATAAACGCTTTAAAAGTTCTACGATATAGTTTTTCAACTAAGCTTCCGTTACTAAGCCACCTAAGAACAACATTTTCAGTACATTTTACAAAAATATCTGTTATTACTTGTTCTGTTTACTCTTCTTTCCCCAACATTTAAAATAATGATTGTAATATCTGCAGGCAGGACTAATTAACTCTCGTAGTTAAGACATTGCACAACATTAAGATAAAGCAAGAACGGTGGTGAGCCAATGATCAAATCTTGTGGGGCATCCGTGCAGATGATGTGGCTTCTCCCTACGTATTACTAGAAGAGAATAAAGCATCCTTCTGCATTTTGATTCTGTACCGAGTGTCCACATATACACTACTGGCCATCAGGCAGCAGTCGAACATTTTCTTTATCCAGAAAGGCCCGTATAGGACTTGCAACATGCGGTTGTGCATTATCCTGCTGTAATGTAGGGTTTCGTAGGGATCGAATGAAGGATAGAGCCACGGGTCGTAACACATCTGACAAGTAACGTCCACTGTTCAAAGTGCCGTCAATGCGAACAAGAGGTGACCGAGACGTGTAACCAATTGCCCCGCATGCCATTACGCCAGGTGATACGCCAGTATGGCGATGAGGAACACACGCTTTCCATGTGCGTCCACCGCGATCTCGCCAAATACGGATGCGACCATCGTGATGCTGTAAACAGAATCTGGATTCAACCGAAAAAATTACGTTTTGTATTCTTGCACTCAGGTTCGCGTTTGAGTACACCATCGCAGGCGCTCTTGTCTGTGATGCAGCGTCAGTGGTAACCGCAGCCATAGTCTCCGAGCTGATAGTCCATGCTGCTGTAAACGTCGTCGAACTGTTCGTGCAGATGGTTGTTGTCTGGCAGACGTCCCCATCTGTTGACTCAGGGATCGAGACGTGGCTGCACGATCCGTTACAGCCATGCGGATCAGATGCCTGTCATCTCGGCTGCTAGTGATACGAGGCCGTTGGCATCCAGCACTGCGTTCCGTATTACCCTCCTCAACTCACCGATTCCATATTCTGCTAACAGTCATTGGATCTCGACCAACGCGAGGAACAATGTCGCGATACGATAAACCGCAATCGCGATAGGCTACAATCCCACCTTCATCAAAGTCGGAAACGTGATGGTACGCATTTCTCCGCCTTACACGAGGCATCACAACAACGTTTCACCAGGGAACGCTGGTCAACTGCTGTTTGTGTATGATAAATCGGCTGGAAACGTTCCTCTTGTCAGCAGGTAGTAGGTGTCGCCACCGGCGTCAACCTTGTGTGAATGCTCTGAAAAGCTAATCCTTTGCATATCACAGCATCTTCTTCCTGTCGGTTAAATTTCGCGTCTGTAGGACGTCATCTTCGGTTGTAGCAATTTTAATGGCCAGTAGTGTATTTGTTTCTGCCGCGCTGCCGATAGCAATCAAGGAAGTCCGTACAGTGGGCCCTAAGGGGAGTGGCTGGTATGCTAAGCCCTGATTTTGGTTCGGCGCTTATAGCGTAGGGAACATTGAGTCGAATGAGACTCGGCAACGGAGCGCACCGAGGGCGACCTTGTGGATTTCGAAGAGGAGAGTTGTGTTTGAAAGTCACGACTCGATGCGGAATGACATTGCTGCTTCGAGCCGTCTCTCGCTGCTGAAATTTTGTGCCGGAAAGCAAAAAATAGGACTGCACAGTATTTGGCGATTGTCTAAGGAATATGGGGGTTGTTTTGTGTTCAGCAGGAGCGACTTATAAGGTACTTCATTGTGACTACATTCTGTGAACCGTGATACAATTCCACTTCGAATGCGGGATGTCGGCTGAAGTTATACTTTGAATAAGGTTAGCTGTGTGAGTCTGACTTGCCCCTGTAATTTGAACACTTCGTCGCCCTCTTTGGAAAACACAGTGTGCCGACATCATGTCTACACTGTGTTTATCTTTGAAGTGAACCCTTAGTGCGTCGCTAAGTTTAGCCAATGCACGGCTTCTCTAGTCACAGTCTAACATGAACGTGTTACTCGCTGGTGTTGAGTGGCTATGGGTGAACGGTTTATTTCGCAAGGAAGGAAATCTCCTAGACCAGTTTTAGCTGAACGGCTACATGGTTGCTTTAGTAATTTTTTAGTTTAATTCAATTTTCTTCATAAGTACTGATTGTTCCCATCAGTTGTATATGTCGGAAATTGCTTCTTGTGATGGTTAAAATTTGCTCGTGTGATATTAATACTTCTGTTGCACATTCCATGTAGGTTTAATTTGGCTACTTTTGAGTTAAGATATGTACTAAGTGGACTAAGCCATGGGGAAGGTTCGAAGCTGTTTAAACCTGCTGTCACGTGTGTGAAGAGCACACATGCTCATGAAATTCGTATATCTACGGAACCAGATACGGTCATTGGCGTCTTGACTTTTACATTCACGAGTGGTAATTGGTGTCATACATGCGACAGACCTGTAGATAATTATAACTGGAGTAGGATCCGGACGTAAAAGCTATCAGAGAAAGAACAGAGAGAGGGGAGACAGTTAAGCCATACCTATTAAAGTATTGAGTCCTCTGCTGTGTGGCCCAGTTTGTAGTGGCCCAGCCGTCAGTGGCCTATCTTTTTGAGTACCCCCCCCCCCCCCCCCCCGAAGAACCAAAGACCTTACCGTTGGTGGGGAGGCTTGCGTGCCTCAGCGATACAGATAGCCGTACCGTAGGTGCAACAACAACGGAGGGGTATCTGTTGAGAGGACAGACAAATGTGTGGTTCCTGAAGAGGGGCAGCAGCCTTTTCACTCGATGCAGGGGCAACAGTCTGGATGATTGCCTGATCTGGCCTTGTAACACTAACCAAAACGGCCTTGCTGTGCTGCTACTGCGAACGGCTGAAAGCAAGGCCGTAATTTTTCCCGAGGGCATGCAGCTTTACTGTATGGTTAAATGATGATGGCGTCTTCTTGGGTAAAATATTCCGGAGGTAAAATAGTCCCCCATTCGGATCTCCGGGTGGGGACTACTCTGGAGGCCGTCGATATCAGGAGAAAGAACACTGGCATTCTACGGATCGGAGCGTGGAACGTCAGATCCCTTAATCGGGCAGGTAGGTCTGAAAATTTAAAAAGGGAAATGGATAGGTTAAAGTTAGATATAGTGGGAATTAGTGAAGTTCAGTGGCAGGAGGAACAAGACTTCTGGTCAGGTGACTACAGGGTTACACACTGTGAAGGGAATGAGAGAGGGTTGTAGCCTATCCCCGATGTTGTTCAATCTGTATATTGAGCAAGCAGTGAAGGAAACAAAAGAAAAATTTGGAGTAGTTATTAAAATCCATGGAAAAGAAATAAAAACTTTAAGGTTCGCCGATGACATTGTAATTCTGTCAGAGACAGCAAAGGACTTGGAAGAGCAGTTGAACGGAATGGACAGGGTCTTGAAACGAGGATATAAGGTGAACATCAACAAAAGCAAAACGAGGATAATGGAATGTAGTCGAATTAATTCGGGTGATGCTGAGGGAATTAAATTAGGAAATGAGACACTTAAAGTAGTAAAGGAGTTTTGCTATTTGGGGAGCAAAATAACTGACCATGGTTGAAGTAGAGAGGATATAAAATGTAGACTGGCAATGGCAAGGAAAGCGTTTCTGAAGAAGAGATATTTGTTAACATCGAGTATAGATTTAAGTGTCAGGAAGTCGTTTCTGAAAGTATTTGTATGGAGCGTAGCCATGTATGGAAATGAAACATGGACGATAACTAGTTTGGACAAGAAAAGAATAGAAGCTTTCGAAATGTGGTGCTACAGAAGAAGGCTGAAGATTAAAGATTAGACGGGTAGTTCACGTAAGCAAAGAGGAGGTATTGAATAGGGATGGGGAGAAGAGAAGTTTGTGGCACAACTTGACTACAAGAAGGGATTGATTGGTAGGATATGTTCTGAAGCATCAAGGGATCACCAATTTAGTATTGGAGGGCAGCGTGGAGGGTAAAAATAGTAGAGGGAGACCAAGATATTATTAAACTAAACAGATTCAGAAGGATGTAGGTTGCAGTAGGTACTGGGAGATGAAGAAGCTTGCACAGGATAGAGTAGCATGGAGAGCTGCATCAAACCAGTCTCAGGACTGAAGACCACAACAACAACAACATTGATACGTCGCTGGGTGAACACCATTTGGGAGTTTTCAAGACTCGTGGGAAGATCCGGGTTAAATTTGTTTGAAATAATATGTATGCGGAGCTTAGAGAAATAGTCGAATTGTCTAAGACTTGTGCAGCGAGTAAGGTTGGCTTTCTTGCATCCACACTGGGTGAATGACCGTTTTTCGTTCGAAAAAATATTTATAGATTCTGTGGGGACCCCCTTCCACTAACTTGAACTGGATTTAAATGTATTCTAGTTTGCATGGATGCATTTTCCAGTTTTATGTGGTTTATCGATGTGTGTGGCTATCAGAAAGTCAACCATAGATGGTCCAGAGAACATAGTGTGTTTTGGGCCGCATCGTATGAGGTATTGCGCCTACCTTTGTTTCTAAAGTGTTCGTTGGGAATGGAACTGCAAAATTCAACCAATAGCCATAATTCTTATGCAGAGAGAGTGAATGAGAATTTGAGGGTTGTTCTCATTGCCTATCACAGCAGTGATGTCTTGGTAAGGGATACATGCATGTGCTGGCTGATGATGGCCTCCAGTATGCTTGAACATGAGGTGAACGGTGCCATCCCGGCTGAACTGCTCTTCACATTTAAGTGAAATTCTGCTCGGATAACTTATGGTCAATTAACGATATGATACTGGACGTCGCTCTTGTGGAATTGTCCGACAGTTGGAATAGGCCAAGGATAACATTCTCAGAGCTCAAGTCCAGGAGGCTAAATGGTACAATATAGGTCAGGACCCGAACAATCTTCAGGGAGGCGATCTGGTCACGATGAGCAATTTTGGTGCTCTAATTAAGGCAGCCAATAAGGCCACCTTCAAGTTGTTCCCCAGTTCCATGATGCCTTTAGAGATTCTAACTTCGGTAACTTTGGTGCTGGGTCAAACTTCTGGACAGAGAAGACAGTCCACCTCTCCCAAATCAAGTTGGTTCACAAACAAATGAAATAAAGTATCAACGGGCCCTGAAAATGTGTTTTCTGTACCTTCTTCGTAGCTTGGTTTATGCCTAATGCAGCCATGTCCCTTGCATACCATTCTATAGTATTCAGTGTGTCTACGTACAGTTTGTTTTAATTCAAGTTTCCTTATTTTAGTTCTAGCGGTCCCTAATTTCGGGGGCATCGTCTCTGTGGGCTACCCGCATAAGCTGCTGTTCCGAATCTCATAATACTCCACATTACAAATTTTAAATGGGGTGAATGTGCTTTTAGCTGCATGTTTTTGGTATCTGCTGCAGTGGCGATCATATGAAGGAAGTCTGTACGCAGCTCATACAGGGAATGCTCGTTACCCTGGTCCCTGATAATGGTGTGGGGCATGCAGTAAAGAGCAGATCGAGTCGAGTGAGTCTCGCCAGTGGAGCACATAGAGAGAGGGGTTGTGGCTTGTGAAGAGAGGAGCTGTTTGGAAAGCCGTGAGATGATGCTGTGGGTTGTCAGGACTTTCAGCCGTCTGTGTGGCGAAATTTCATGCGATAGAGCACGGAAGAGAGTTTCTATTGTTGATGCATCGCACGAGTAAACATTACGAGGAGAGAGGGTGATGCAATATACTGAAGTAGTACAGTACTTCACACTAATGTTTTTTTAGTGATCTATATATCAGAGATGAAATTTAATGGAGAGACAGTACAGTATTTGACGCAAACATATTTTAGTGTAGTATGACAACACACACACACACACACACACACACACACACACACACACACACACACACAGGCAGACAGAGAGAGAGAGAGAAGAGAGAGAAATGAAACAAAGAGGTGGAACCTTACGCAATGTTTGTGCCCAAAAATGCTTAATGTTCCGCCTCTTTATTTCACATTCCTCCCTCTCTCTCTCTCTCTCTCTCCCTCCCTTTGTGTGTGTGAAGCTTACATAATTTTGAAAATGCTTCAGAACTGGAACAATTTTGAGTTTGGAACTAAAAGGAACTGAGACGCTTTTGAACGTGGTGGGTTACATGCTGATTAGCTGTTGTGTTGTAATGGTTCTGGTGAAGTGCTGCGCAAAAAAACTGAAAATATCCCACGAGCGCCTTCCTGCATTTTTTTATATTTCCAGTCTTCATAATGCAGGATTTTAAAAATTTCCCACCACTGCCATCCTACATTGTGATGTTTGTGGAATTGAATGCTTCAGTACTGCGTTCAAGTGCAAAGTGGAATACAGGCATACTACTGTTATGCACAGATTTAGTCGCGATGCTGGAATTACCATTCCTCGTTTTGAATTTGTAGAATGGTTGTAGATATTTTAAGTTAGGGTTGAGGTATTGAGGATATCAGTGACCAAGAAAGCAACACTAATAGAAAATTTGCCGAAATCACGTCGCCCTTCCGGTCGCGTGCTACCGAAACTGACCATAAAACGGACTTCCATAGTCAAACAGCTCTATGTCGGGCGCATATCTTACGCAAGCATTTACAGCAGCAACCCCTGCAATTATAATGGATTGGTCAGAGGGTGCCTTCAACCAACCTTTCCAAATCTGGTGGTGCACTTTATACCTCAAAAGTTCGGAATAATTATTGATTGTTTTTACAGAATTCTTGTACCAGAACCAATTGTTTTAGATTTTCTCATTCAAACTTACTTCAAAAGCTTTAGTAATAGTAACAGATGATTTCACAAAAAATATCTTATATTCGGTAATTTCAAATTCTGGACCCCCTTATAAACCAGAAAGTTTTTAAAAAGTATTTTGTTAGTAGAAGTCCAAAACAATTAACGAAATTTGTATTAATTTAAAACTTTTGGGGATTAGATGTCACCGAATAAGCCTTGGTATTTGTAGAGTTAACAACAGAGCTTGATTTTGTCTTATTTCTTGTCGAAACGTTTGTTTCTTCTTTTGATTACATGTAGACAAGAGAGAGATTTCTCACATATGTGAGAATTTTCTTGACAGCTTAAATGCCCATCAGAAAATAATGGTAAGAAATTTCACTGTTTATTGATAATGTAATAGGATGCTGTGAAGGAGCATGGGAGGAGCCGTTTCACGAAAATTTGTGTTGATTCACTTTGCATGGGAACGTCCTGTTGCATTTTACATGTTTTCTTAAGATCTACGTTTCGTGCCCATCGGGATACTAAAGAAAGATAGCTATTCGTACCTGATATTGCAGCATCTATGTTCTTGGCGCTGGATGCCATCAGAACATGTGTTAATTACATGATTATAACGTATATTGGATGCAATAGGTACAGCGAGAGAAGCAATCGACTGAGGACTAAATCGTTAGGGACTCCTGAAAGCATGTGTTCTCATTGTAACTTCCTCGACGGACGGGCAACTCGTTGATACCTGTTTTAAGGTAGTTATCAAAACACAGTATTGCACTACTTGAGAAATTTAGCAGTTTTAGTCTGTAACTAAATTATCAAAACCAATGGTATGGCAAGCTTTGCTGAAATCAAATAGTTTTTAAAAAAATCTGCTTCTTGCCTGTTTGCGGCTTATTTAATGAAGTAAGTCGCTTTGATTAAGGGTGTTGCGGTGCAGTTTTGCAAGCCAGATTGACATTTATCGTCCATGTTATAAGTCTAGGATGCCCAGTTCACTTCCTGTACTAGAACCGTACCGTCGCGTCTGTTTCGTACTCTGCACCCAAGAAGTTATGCACTTGTCAACTACCTGGATCGCGCGTTTGTTTGTTTTGTCTTCCCGGATGTTAGTGCTTCAGCATTTTAGTGTTAAAAACAATTACAAGGAGGATGGTGCCGCTAATGTCGAAGCACTTCTGTTAATTCCGCGCCAGATGTCAGATAACTGCAGATCAACAAAAGAAGTAGTTACTGATGCACTAACAGCGGTAAGTAAGAATGAGACAAAGCATAAATGACAGAAGAAGACAAAATTTACAGTCAGGAGATGGAAATCGTCGACACAGTTACATCAAAAGCTCTTGCCGGAACTGAGTCAAGATGAATGATGACTGCTGGAGCAGCAGTCACAAAGTTAGGAAACGATAAATGGTCTTGGAGCAGGTTCACAACAAGCAGCGAGCACGCTAGATATCACTGAAAACCAGTATCACCAGCAGAAGCACTGCTGAAAATCTCTATGAGCAATAAGATATTGGCCCTTACACAGTGTTTACTGAATGTGTGCAAAAATAGATAAGCATTGGGAGATAATATTCGATGGTTATAAGCCAGTTGATGCGTACGCTGGGCCCGAAGATCTCCATCAATATTTTGCACGTTATGGTATCTGGCCTTAACCTTTTTTTGAAGATGGCAGCAGCTGCTAATTATAAGGTTCTACGTGCTGTTTCTGCACATGCGCTTCTTTAAATGTATGTGCAACATTTCCATAGCAGACGACAAGGAATAATAAAATACATAACGTCTTCATTCTCAGAAACACAATAGTCCCTGTCTTTATAATCAATATGTAACACTCCAAGTGAAATAGTATGTCAAGGAAGGCAAGAGTTAAATTGACAGAACAGGGAAAAGCTATGATCAGTATGTCTTTCAAAGCGCAGAAACTACCGGACTCTTTATGTGTGTACATGCTCTGTTCTTTTGAGCCGCATTTTAGATCTGTTGTTCACTGCACTAATTACCTACCGTACTGTCGCCTCACTACACAACGTTGTACTCTGAAATGCTGCGCACTCTACACTGGGCCGCATGACATCAACGAGCGTGACAGACCAGCACCTCCCTTTCGTGTTCACGGCTCAGGATGGCATCCGTCTAATTCTGGAGAGTGCTCGGAGTACGTCCGCCAAAGGAAAATTAACCAGGGTGTGGCATTACTTATCATACGCTTTGGCAGCCTCAAGTAAATTTCGTGACGTAACATTTATTTTGCGATTCAGCCGCTTCTGCAGACAGAAAACGCTTTACCGATGCCGGTTGCATAAAACAGTGAATAGAAACACATTTTTTAACATTTCAGGAGGCAATTATGAAGCAAATAGGGCACAACTGGAGACAATAGCGGCACAGCAAACAAAGCCACAGAAGGTACACTAACGATAAAAATCCCTACACGAAGGAGTTGTGCAACGTAAAGGAAATACTGTTACTGAAGAATTAAGTTCGCCAAGATCACAGCTCTACACCGTCATCAAAGCATTTGTAACATTGTCAGGTGTTCATGTTTTTTTACAGCACTGAAAGTCACACAAACACTTTCGATTCTTCAAGAATAATACAACCTTCAGATCGAGCCCCAACAACTGGCGCAGTGTCAAGTATATAACATAAACGAAAGATGGTAGACGTGTTTTTACACTTTAAAGAGATGTTCATTCGAATATCGCGCGTCCGATAAGAGTGGGGCTAGTAGCGCCACTATGAGGATGCACATCACGTTCGCCTTAAATGCAAGCTGAACACTCGTTAGCGTTAGTTACCTTTAAAATCGAACATGGAGAGCTGGTGTTTGTCAAGAATGCCTTTAAGGTGACAAAGACACCGTTATCAACACCTCGTCAATCTAACCCTTGTCATGTACGTGGACAACGACATCTGGTGGTAATCCAGAAGGTTTTGAAATTGTTTTGTTCTAGAAAATGATAATTGGATTAGTTTAGTACCGTCAGCATAACTTGTTTTTATTGTAACAGTTTAAACACCTTTCATGGCAATTTTTCTGTTACTCGGCACATCAAATGTCAGAGACATGTCGTCCATATTCGCTCTTTGACTGAGCTTCTTCATACTCTTGTGGCACTTTCTGAAATATTTTGGTTTTGGTTCGCATGCTGAGTTCACGACGCTCCACAAACCTGTAGCACCAACAAACTCCGCCCTTTAAATCTGTTAAGTTCCAGTCTAGCACTAGCTTACGAGCGTGTGTTTGAATCATTTTCGCATTAATTTCAACGAAATTTTTACAGTGTCCTCGAGTCCATTTGAACACGTCGTCTTCTAGTTTTGGCCATTTTGCATTCAGTTCTGTATATGCACATTTAATCTTCCTCATTTTTTCAGTTCTTCTTTACTAGTCCGCCAGTCGTGAATTGTTTTTTCTGTTGGTGGAGGGCATAAATGGCACTCAGCTGCTCTGTTTCTATATTCTTCTGCGTCTGGTATTACTTACAGTTTATAGCCCGCATTGTATGAAATCATTTTATTATTTTCCATTAAGAAACTAGCTTCTAACAAACATTGTGCTGTTACCGATAACACAGATCACTTTCAATTAAAGTTCACTAACACCGTAGACTGCAATGACGCATCATAAGCTAGTCAGTGTTCCGGGGACGGGGAGGCGGGAGGGAGACAGTGTTAGCAAGTATGTGATTCCCCGCAACTCATATTCGTCTCGTCGGTGCACTGCTGCTGCCAGATGAATCCAGTGTTGCCAGCTAGAGAAAGCATCCAATACATGGCCATTTTTAAGCCTGGTGAAAATTTTAAATTAGACACGGATTCATTTTTGTATTAATTTCGAATATAAGATTCATCTGAATTTTGGAGCAATTTTTCGAAGAAAAATCTTGTAATCCTTAAAGCACGGTACGTCGGGCATGGGAGGACACAGCGCATCCAACTGCAGAGCAGTGCCGTACAAGCCCCGCAGCATCTTCCCTCAAACAGCAACTACAACAGGCTCGCCAGTGCATATACTACTGTACTCTCCGGTGGCACATAGAACACTCCTCGCAGACGGGCCGTAGACGCTCATTACTTTTTCAGAGTTGCGACTCTATCGCCTCCTAGGGAAGCGGCGAGACAGAGCGGCCTCGAGCGCAGGCCAAGATCTTTCACAACCGATCACCGACCGCCTCAGAGAAAGAAACAGAAATTAAATTTTATTGCTTGTGCTGAAGAAACTGCCTCCCAATGTATCCCACAAAATAAACTCTTCCTTCAGAAAACGAAAACATAACCAGTTTGGTGGGATGAGGGATGAAATAATGCTATGCAGGCCGAAGGAAAGCTTTAAAGATTATGGAATTTCCATACACTGCAGGCGGAAGTTAACAGAGTATTCAAAAGTAAATTTGCATGGATAAACTTCTGTGACAACTTCACCAAAGACGTACCAATACCACCCATTTGGCAACGAATTAAGCCTATACGTGAGGACTGGAATACCAAAAGTTCAACAGACCATCCAAATTACTAGGTGACATCCTGGAAAGTTTGGCACTATACTCATTCTAACACATTATCGTGAGGAAGACGAAGTAAAATAGTCCAAATGGCTCTCAGCACTATGGGACCTAACATCTGAGGTCATCAGTCCCCTAGAACTAACCTAAGGACTTCACACACATCCATGCCCGAGGCAGGATTCGAACCTGCGACCGTAGCAGTCGCTCTGTTCCGGACTGAATCGCCTTCAGAAGTCGGAGTAGAAGATCAATAAATGCTTTACTATTGGGGAACTGAACAGAGCGGTGCTACTCGGGACAAGTAGCTACTATCCCAGGCACTGACAGTACACTCTACCGCACGCTATTTTATTCACGCAGGAAAGAAGGAGCCATCTCTGTAGTATTTTTAATAATATTTGGAACAAAAGAATTGATATTCCCGAATGGAAGACGACACGAACAGTGCCAATAGGAAAACACGCTGTACACCTTAATGCAACGAACTCTTACAGGCCAATAACGCTCCTGAACTGCACACAGAAAGTGCTGGAAAGAATACTGAAATATAGACCTGAGTAATGATACACGCACCCCAACCTGTTTCTAAAAATAACCTCTGTTGTCGAAGAGGGCATGACATGAACGCAACACTGACAAAATTAATAACCTCTATCCAGGCAAGATTCAGCCGTAAGAGATACATCACTGCCGTTTTAGCTAACAAAAACAAAACGTAACATAACGGCTCCTTACCGATGCGAAGACGCAGTACTCCCGGTGGCTTTGTGAGCAAACTTATTCCCTTACTTTCCCATCCATCACTGATATTAAGAAGTGGAAATGGCTTTGAGGGGCTGGAGATGACAATTGTAAGGCTACCACAGGCTTCAGTCACTTCTCTTCTGCCTTTCATTATGTTCACGTTCAACCTGTACGATATGTTGCCCAAAATGTAACAGTTTTACAGTATGCCCATGATTTGTATTTTTATTTAGCGAGTGACACCATTCATGGTGGCCCACAGACGATGTATAAAGCTATTAAAGTGTACATATATGTGTCGTCGAATAGTTTCGATATCTCACCTAGTAAGTCTTCTGTTCTATTCTTCACCAGCCACACGGTTCCTCACAAGGGTACACCGAAGCTTGGGCAGTACGAATTACCAGTTAAGACAGTAGTCAAATATCTCCATATCAACCAAAAACTTCGGCGGAATATGCATATTATACAACCTATCGCAACGTGCAAAAGTTCACAAATATATTGAGTTCTGTCTGTGGAACGAATGCATTCATTGGACTACGACTGTATCGTGTTTTGATACGTCCGCACATGGATTATTCTTGTGGTTTTTTGGGTCAGCTCTGACCATTGTCTCAGATGACTAGACTCTATCATGTCAATGCAAACCACTTAAAGTTTATCTGGGGGGAGCAAAAGAGCCTCCCTTACATCAACGACCAGAATACTAAAACGGTCACAATTCGCACAATCTCAGATATGAATGAGGGGCTCCATATGGTTTCCAAGTTGTGCAGCGACCGTAGACCTAAAAATTACCAAATAAGCAGCAACCAGTCGCAAGATCATGTTTTCTTTATTTAATTTTGCATATCGACTTCGACTGATTAACTGCCATCATCGGTGCTTTCAACGTGTATGTTCCCTTAGTAATAACACTGTCTCCATGTTTGACGTCTGTTTAAGACAGTGTTATTACTCAGGGAACATACACGTTGAAAGCACCGATGATGGCAGTTAATCAGTCGAAGTCGATATGCAAAATTAAATAAAGAAAACATGATCTTGCGACTGGTTGCTGCTTATTTGGTAATTTTAATCTCAGATACCTGACGGGGTTGTGCTACACGTCCAGATACTGGCTCAACAAAAGTCTTCCTCTTCTTGTTGCCTTATGCATGGATACTAGACTATTTCTCGAAGAACATGTCTGCAAAAAGGTTAGTCTGAAGTAGGTGGAACTACAAGTTGTATTTATCTTGGACATTGGCTGCAGTTATTCAAATAATTGCCCACATCTCGTGGTCGTGTGGTAGCGTTCTCGCTTCCCACGCCCGGGTTCTCGGGTTCGATTCCCGGCGGGGTCAGGGATTTTCTCTGCCTCGTGATGGCTGGGTGTTGTGTTCTGTCCTTAGGTTAGTAAGGTTTAAGTAGTTCTAAGTTCTAGGGGACTGATGACCATAGATGTTAAGTCCCATAGTGCTCAGAGCCATTTTTTTTCAAATAATTGCGTCTGGACGGAATACCTCTACCAACAAAAGAAATGAAGATTCGTCCAAACAGACGCTTCGGAGAATGACGATGGACGTGGTTCTACTTAAGGACTATAACAGCTGATTTTTTGGCTATAGTATGAGCCCTTCAGTGGCTACGTTGAGAAGCACTTGGGTTATGAATTCGTTATCCTTTCTTCTTCTGGATCACCGATGGAACTATGAAGACATCTGCACAGTGGAAGATCCAAGGATCTAATAGCATATGGCACCATAAATCTGATATTACGGATTGCCATTAGGAATCAGGTATACTTGGACAAAGCACATTGTGACATTCATGGCGCTGAAACAGTACGCAAGCTTTCCAAAGCAGCCGTCTATGGTGGAGAGAAGGGACACATGGAATCACCTAGAACTGCTAGATACAGATCTTTTAAACGTTATTAAATCAGTAATCAGACAGAAGTGGTACACAGAACAGCAACAAACCTTTAACTACAGAGATACACGAAGATTACTAACTTCTGCTACGAGAAACATCGATCCTCCAGAAATTCCAGGCGCTTCACATTCAACTATGGCTGTTGCATGGTGTCTATACATCGTCTTGTTCTAGTCGCATCTGCATTGTGCGACTATGGTGAAGAAGTAGATACGAGCCACGTCTTTTCTTGGCTGCACGTGCATACACAACGCTACATGGCAGCCACTGCAGTGCCTAGTCACAATCAGTTTATTTTGGGCGGCGATTGTCATCGAACTACTTTGTTTGAAAGACTTGAGACTACATCGCCTATTATCTGCTTTTCCGTTGAAAGAGCAGGTCTGTTTTAATATGAATCTACTGTAATTTTATGTTTATATTGATGTTCAACGTATTACATCTAGCGTGCCGTCTGCTCTTCAGTGTGTTTAACCTCATATATGTGATGATAGCTGCTTGAGTCCCCGTCAGATGCCAAAATAAATAAAATTTTAAAAATAAAAAAAAAAATAGTTTTACGCAGTCAGTCTGTTTTGGTTTCAGATGCTCTAAGTAATATGCTGATCGGGCTGTGATCACCTCAGGTCCATTGTATTACCTCCTACAGACTCATTTTCGAGGTGTGCGCTTTGTAGCTGGAACATCAGGCAGAGCACGGACTGTAGTGAAGTTTGGCTGCTCTCTAGAGTTACGGCGGCTGTAGCGCTAGGGGACACTGGCAGCGTTTCCACAGCAGCTAGGGACTTTAATTCGCCGTAGTGCAAATGACTTCCACGAAATATTTATAAACCATTCACACTGACATTCCTCGGGAATCAGTGTATCTATCAGTCAAAACCGGATCAAAGTCCCTACAGTGGTTTCTAAGAATAACTCGAACGTAGGCACAGCGCGTAACGGGACTTCAGTTTACGATCTTGAAAAAAATTCCTCTCCGGCATCTATGCGTATTCAGTAAAATTAAATTAATCTTTTACTAAACAGTGCTTTCTATGCTGAAAAATAATGCTACACATTCACTCTGTTCCACCCATTTTTTGGATCGATGTGGTCAGCACTATTTTCCATCAGATCACCGCAGTTGACGATATTCATCTGTGTCATTATGTGAAACTTCCTGGCAGATTATAACTGTGTGCCCGACCGAGACTCGAGCTCGGGACCTTTGCCTTTCGCGGGCAAGTGCTCTACCATCTGAGCTACCGAAGCACGACTCACGCCCGGTACTCAGAGCTTTACATCTGCCAGTATCTCGTCTCCAACCTTCCAAACTTTACAGAAGCTCTCCTGCGAACCTTGCAGAACTAGCACTCCTGAAAGAAAGGATATTGCGGAGACATGGCTTAGCCACAGCCGGGGGGATGTTTCCAGAATGAGATTTTCACTCTGCAGCGGAGTGTGCGCTGATATGAAACTTCCAGGCAGATTAAAACTGTGTGCCCGACCGAGACTCGAACTCGGGACCTTTGCCTTTCGCAGGCAAGTGCTCTCATTCTGGAAACATCCCCCAGGCTGTGGCTAAGCCATGTCTCCGCAATATCCTTTCTTTCAGGAGTGCTAGTTCTGCAAGGTTCGCAGGAGAGCTTCTGTAAAGTTTGGAAGGTAGGAGACGAGATACTGGCAGAAGTAAAACTGTGAGTACCGGGCGTGAGTCGTGCTTCGGTAGCTCAGATGCCTTTGGAGAGAAGCATCTTTGGTGATCCTCTGAATCATTTAAATTTGTTAACGGAAAGGTCAGGTGTATCGTTGCGGTTTTCGGTCCTTCATTAAGAAATACGTGTAACGCTGGATTTTAAATTTTTCACAATATCTTCACAAATATCTGAGAACGCTCGTTATCACTAGTTGCTTAGCGAAATGAGACAGTTCCTGTGCATTGTGGAGTTCTTGTGTATATCCAAGAGACACCTCATTTTAAAATTTGATGTACTTTCGCTAAAGGGCTACAGTCTCTACAGAAAGTGGAAACGGGGCTAAAGAAGGAGACATATCCTTGAATCTCACATTCGACACAAACTTACTAGCACTCGATGCGGTATTACACGCTCAATTCTGTCAGACCATAGTGACGCAAAACTTACGAGAAGCTAAAATCAAATACTCCCATTCCTTCGTGTATATCGAGTCAAATCATGCAGCACAGTAGAAAATACTGCTCGTCATCTACTTGAGAAGAGCAAAAGATGGCGAGTCCTTCAAGCTTGTGCTGACGAATCAATTTCTAATCAACAGCATTCCATTACTGGCCACAAGACATTACCTTCTAAACAGACGCGTTTTCCTTGAGACGTCTGTGTGCGCACAGCGTGGAAGGAAATAGTGAGTTTCTCTTCATCTCTTCTAAATCGGCGGGTAATGATGGAGTGAAAACAAATATAATTAAAACCCTTGTCTCTATTTTTACACCATAGCTTACAGATACACTCCTGGAAATGGAAAAAAGAACACATTGACACCTGTGTGTCAGACCCACCATACTTGCTCCGGACACTGCGAGAGGGCTGTACAAGCAATGATCACACGCACGGCACAGCGGACACACCAGGAACCGCGGTGTTGGCCGTCGAATGGCGCTAGCTGCGCATCATTTGTGCACCGCCGCCGTCAGTGTCAGCCAGTTTGCCGTGGCATACGGAGCTCCATCGCAGTCTTTAACACTGGTAGCATGCCGCGACAGCGTGGACGTGAACCGTATGTGCAGTTGACGGACTTTGAGCGAGGGCGTATAGTGGGCATGCGGGAGGCCGGGTGGACGTACCGCCGAATTGCTCAACACGTGGGGCGTGAGGTCTCCACAGTACATCGATGTTGTCGCCAGTGGTCGGCGGAAGGTGCACGTGCCCGTCCACCTGAGACCGGACCGCAGCGACGCACGGATGCACGCCAAGACCGTAGGATCCTACGCAGTGCCGTAGGGGACCGCACCGCCACTTCCCAGCAAATTAGGGACACTTTTGCTCCTGGGGTATCGGCGAGGACCATTCGCAACCGTCTCTATGAAGCTGGGCTACGGTCCCGCACACCGTTAGGCCGTCTTCCGCTCACGCCCCAACATCGTGCAGCCCACCTCCAGTGGTGTCGCGACAGGCGTGAATGGAGGGACGAATGGAGACGTGTCGTCTTCAGCGATGAGAGTCGCTTCTGCCTTGGTGCCAATGATGGTCGCATGCGTGTTTGGCGCCGTGCAGGTGAGCGCCACAATCAGGACTGCATACGACCGAGGCACACAGGGCCAACACCCGGCATCATGGTGTGGGGAGCGATCTCCTACACTGGCCGTACACCACTGGTGATCGTCGAGGGGACACTGAATAGTGCACGGTACATCCAAACCGTCATCGAACCCATCGTTCTACCATTCCTAGACCGGCAAGGGAACTTGCTGTTCCAACAGGACAATGCACGTCCGCATGTATCCCGTGCCACCCAACGTGCTCTAGAAGGTGTAAGTCAACTACCCTGGCCAGCAAGATCTCCGGATCTGTCCCCCATTGAGCATGTTTGGGACTGGATGAAGCGTCGTCTCACGCGGTCTGCACGTCCAGCACGAACGCTGGTCCAACTGAGGCGCCAGGTGGAAATGGCATGGCAAGCCGTTCCACAGGACTACATCCAGCATCTCTACGATCGTCTCCATGGGAGAATAGCAGCCTGCATTGCTGCGAAAGGTGGATATACACTGTACTAGTGCCGACATTGTGCATGCTCTGTTGCCTGTGTCTATGTGCCTGTGGTTCTGTCAGTGTGATCATGTGATGTATCTGACCCCAGGAATGTGTCAATAAAGTTTCCCCTTCCTGGGACAATGAATTCACGGTGTTCTTATTTCAATTTCCAGGAGTGTATTTTGTCTTCAGCTGTGCGCAACCTACAGAGTGAAAAGGTAGCTTTATTCGACCAGTGCCATGAATGGTAACTCTAAATCACAAGTCGCTGAAGTGACACCAAATGTAGACACTTGCTCATGGTCATTGAGCTATTCGACTTTATTATTACCAGAATCTATACACATGTACTTCCGAACTGTTAGGGGTATAAATGGGGATATTTTTATTGGTAACTGAAAGCAGTGTCTTGAACCACTCTACATCAGTATTTATTGTCATTTGTAGGCTAATAATGATAGTTATTCGGAGTAGTATGTTTTTAGGGTGGTTAGTACCTCCAAACATGTGTGACAAGAGCAAGCCAAAAGATTATGCCCACTGTCCACCATGACGTTGGATGCCGCTTCTGGGCGTTGGGGTCACTTCACGCAGCAAAGAAAGTATGTAAGCTGAGCAAACACGAACGTGGGAACAACCTAGCAGAGATACGGGCTGCAAATGGGGAAACCCATTCAGCGAAGCAGCTTTGAGAAAGTGCAGACTATTATTATGCAGAGCCTGTGGACGAGTATCTCGAAAACAGCGAAACTAGTCGCATGTCCACGTGCTTATGTCGTGAGCATCTACGAGAAGTAGAAGGACAGTGAAACTACCTTTAGGCGCTAAATGGTTGGACGTCCATGACTCGTCACACACTATGGGGTTCGGAGGTTTGCTTGCTCTGTAAAATAGAATAGACAGTGATCTACGACATCTCTGCCGGGAAGATTACAATGCTGGCGCAGGGACAAGTGTTCTGGAGCACACCGTTCATAGTACATTGTTGAACATGGAGCTCCGCAGCAGGCGGGCCCTACGTGTTCACATGGTAACCCAACAACATCGTCAATTACGACTGCACTGGGAGCGGGACCATCGGGATTCGACCGTCGATCAATGGAAACTGGTCGGCTCTTTGGGTGAATCAAACTTTTGTTACAGTAGGTGGTCTCCATGAATACCGTCAACGTGGTAAGCGACGGCTCGAAACGTGCCACCTTGCATCCGTTAATGCTTGATGTCTTCCCCGACGACGATGTCATCTCTCAGCAGTTCAATTATCCTTGTCTCGGAGCCAGAGCCGTGCAAAAGTGTTTTGAGAAGCATTGTAGTGAAGTAACGTTGATGTCTCGGCCTAATGTGAATCTTATGGAACCCATATGGGTCGCTATGGGAGAGCCATCATCGCGTATGCGGGCCGTTATTTACTCGAATTACATGATCTGTGCGTAGACATCTAATGCCACATACCTCCACAAACCTACCAACGAACTGTTGGATCGCTGATAGGTAGACTCAGTGACGAATTTCATTCCAAACACGGACAAACAAGCCATTAATCAGATGGTCATAATGTTTAGACTCATTCGTTATTATCCCGTGGGCACCAGGTAAGCTGATAAAGTGAAAAGTGTGACCGCAGAACAGTTACTCCACACTGGCAGGCGTAGTCCGCGTACTGGAGCAATTATGACTGTGCAGAAAACATTGGTTAGTAAATTATGTGACTTGTTTGCGGGAAGTGTGTTACACACAGAGAAAAAAAGCAGTTAACACAATGAAGTGGGTAAGAATCACGGTACCAATTATCACAAAATCTGTACTCATTCCCCGAACACCCTGCACATTCTCTTTTCATACGTATAATAATTTAAAATCTGTGTCAGATAATGTTTATTTCTCCGAATTCTGAAGTTATTATCAGCTGAAACGTAGACACAGAGAAGAGAAAAATAAACTGGTTCAATATAAGGTAGTCACAGTACAAAAAGTCAAACGGAGAGGGCTTTTTCTTCAAAGATATGGTAAAGAACGACTCTGTAATGTAAACGTTGCACAGCCGCGTAGGACAGGTAACATGTCCTCATGGGTTCCTCAGCTCCTACACCCTGTTCTTCTGAAAAGAGCTAAGACCGAAGACCTACTTTCCTTACTGTAGATTATTATGCCACATTATCATGCCTTCGACATTACCGCTAATTCTTAATTATTAATTACAATGTCCTCCAAGATTAATAGGAAAACGCAAAATAAATTACAAACAGTCTCTAAAGAGAAAGATAAATACAATATAAGAGTTCAGGACTATAACAATTAAAATGTAATAGCTGCGACTCAAAATGCATAAGGTGAACTGGAAGACATTTTAATATCAATTATGAAAAAAAAATAAAATAAAAACAAATAAGGGCATCAAAGAGTGAATGTATCCACCCTGCATATGCGGAACACCTATCAGAAGAAAATGACTACCATACTGATGTAAAAGAGATACGGAATTCATACAGTATAACAAGAATCGATATGTACATTTCCCAGGAAGATTATTTCATACTGTCGCGGGTGCTTGCAATGTATCTCGACGCCAGTGGCGTGTAATCGATGGACATACGATAAGTGCTGGTTACACAGCTTAAACAGGAAACAAAATGGAAACTGATGGAAATATTAAGGATTAAAACTATACCCTGCATGGGTTGACAATAGCAGTATATAATAGGTTTGCGGATTAGTGCTGCTGATTTTTTCATAATTATCGGGAAAATACATAAGTTCCCGCAGACTTCAAGTTGCTATTCGATCAGGGAGATACGTTCTCCGAATGGGCTGTACAAGCGGTGGCAAATGAGTCGCGAAGCATGGCTGGCTGCCAAACCCCGACAGCAGATTCTGTTGTCGGGTGACAACGGAACTAGCAGAGAGGCTACACTGGCTAAAGAAGCAGTTTCTTATTTGGTGGTACGGAAAACGTACCCGAGGTAGGCGTAAACAGCTAATTACCCATGTGGTATAAGGTTTTATGTTATCTAAATGCCAAAAATAGCCCGAACGGCTTACAATAACCATTGCGCAAGCATGCTGCTGGTAGCGAGAAGGTAAGCAATGAAGTTCTTTGCGTATCGACCCGCTCAGCGTCGATCAGGTCAGCGCCTCTGTGACTGTGGGACTCTACGACATAACTCCGCGGTCCGCAGTTTCCAAGAGGAGAACACCGTCATATAGCAGAGGAGAATGTCAGGTGCATCACAAACAGAAGTCTTGCATATGATGCTACAGCACGCATCTTCAAAATAGCGACAACGGGCAGCCACGATGCCTTAATATGCTAAATACGAATAAACATTCAGTTTTCTTGACTTTGTACTTTTCAGTGAAGGTAACGAAACATCAAATATTTGTTAGATCTTCTATATTTACTGGAGTGTAATAACTCATACAGAATAACATGACAGCCGTATATGATTGCTCTTAGGTCTCCTCAGCTCTTCACAGTGTTACAGTCGTCGGTCAATTCGATGAAAGATTTTTAAAATACATGAACACTCTCAGAGTAACGATGCAGACACAGCTGTGAATGCTGATGTGAATGGTTTACAATCAGGAGTGATAACGACGTTTCTACTACATTGTTAATTCACCGTTTCACTTGTCGACTGAAATCAGTCTTGTAAGCCGTATCAAAGATCAAAGAAGTGTGGAACTTCCTCTACTCTCTCTAAATGATCTTGTTACGCTTTTTCTATGGAAAGAAGCTGGCCTCCAAAAGAGCAAGTAAAGAATCGACCAAAGTTGCCTTGCAGTGGAGTTCTGCATACAGTTTGGTGAAAACCTTGCATCACAGTCAATTTGATCCACTTTTCAACAAGATAACAAGAAAATAGATCTAGATAAGTTGGACAAAGCGGCTACCGCTGTACACAAATCTGTCATCATGATGCAAGTCAGTTTCGTTGTACATGCTGTCGAGAATATTTTGCCTGTCGGTTACATCTTTTTTGATATATGTGTAACAAAATTAATGAACTCCAACAGGCGTTGAAAACAGAACGTGACAGATTTAATAGAATACGGCAGACAGTAATTCTGGGCCCGGTGAACCAGTATCTAAATGTACTAGGCATGATGCGACAATCAATTTGGAAACAGACTTTGTAAGAATGTACTGTAAAATCCTGGACACATAAAACAGACTGAGTAACTTAGACTCTGTTATTTTTGTAATTTTTACATGTATATAATTTTGGACAGTATAGTGTTAACTTGAACATGCACGGAATCGCTAACAGGCTGTTAAGAATTACTTTTTTGTTCTTTCCTGTTTAAGTTCAGGACTGGTGGTTGTACACATTTTCGGAGAAATGCGTCAAAAAATGTTGGCAAATTACGTGAATTTTATGCCTAAACGAGCTCCAGACTGCATACTGTGAAATTCTAAAACTCTTTTAACTTATTGTGACTATTCGTACCTCCAGTGCCTCATCTGAAAGAAGCTCTCCAGACACAAAACGGTTAAATTCTATTTATGTAGTTTAAAAAGTAAATAACGGCTTGAATACGGGCTTGCAAAGTTATTATCGACTGAAAATATCGCAGGCGGCAGGTGAAGTATGAGATCTGGTAATTAACAAACTCGGCAAAAGGGTAATTTCATATTTTAAAAAATTAATTTAATTGTTTTGTAACTGCTTAACATAAAGTTCATCACACAACACTGCTCTACGAAGGGTAAATCTATGGTACTGTGACCCTCTTACCGTCGTAAAGGCACGTGACTGACGTCACACTCTACCAGATAACCGCCCCCCTCCCCAAGCGTTTCGTTAATTCGTGTCAAGTCGGCACCCGGCTGCGCGTTCCACCGCAGCCAAACAACTCGGCGCAGGGATGCTACAGGAGGTAGGTAGGCTCGATGGTCTACCGGTAGCAGTGAGGTCGGTGACAGAATTCGGAGGGCCTGTGTTTCGGGTCGTGCAGCCTCCGTCAGGCAGATGCCACCATGCCTCTTGCAGTCCAAGTTCGACGCCGCCGGGCCGCCCAGCGAACATGGCAAGCCTCAGCGCGGTAACCGCAGTCGCTCCACCATGGAAGAACGCTGGACTGATCCCAGCTGGTCGCTACAGCCGTGTTCTGTCAGCGCGCTGTCTGCGTGCAGCGTACAGGACTTTCAGGCCCGTCCGCCTCCGCTGCACCAGATATTAAGACGGCATGTTTCGAATCCACGCTGCTCCAACCAGAGGAAGACGCGAAACTGTAGCTCCAACTTGAAATAACAGTGAAGAGCTTTCCTGAATTCTATCTTCCTGCTGCCACTCATCACTGTCGGCAGAGCGATGTCTTCCTCTCCTTTTCTATTGAAGAAACAACGCCATCCTCACAAAGCACAGCAGAGCTCCCCCACCTCTTAACAGCGGACTGTAGGGTCGGCCTTCGCAATACAGAGGACCATACAGAAGAACTAAAATATGCTCAAGGCCCAAAGCAACAACGAGAAAAGTATGAATATATTCACAGCTTGCAATAAACAACTGAGAAAAGTACTAAAATTCTTAGTAAAACCAAACGAATTTTTTAAACTCTCTCTCTTTATCTCTTTCTCCCCCCTCTCTCTCTATCTCTCTCTCTCTCTCTCTCTCTCTCTCTCTCTCTCTCTCTCACACACACACACACACACACACACACACACACACACACTGAAACCTGGTTATCATGGCAAGGCAGGATCCGGTTACGATTGTGAATGAGGCTGTAATCAGTTACTATAGCTTTGCTTTTGTAATTACACACATTTATTTTAACACGGTAATTCCAGACTCAGCAATAAATGAAGATATCACACGTTATTAATCGAGGAATAAAAAACTGTGTAATTAATAGTGCTTTCAGTGTGTTATAAATTACCAAATGAGCATAAAAATACACATACAGAAAATAATGTTTAAAAACAAGCCAATGTGATCCCAATTAGAATTTTAAGGCAAATAACCACAGTCACGGCTGAAGATCTTTACAGCCAACGACGATCATTATAAAAAAAAAATTTAACAAACACACTGTGACACAGCAATGTAATAGCAAAGGTTAATTTAAAAAGACAGGCAACTGATCACCAAACAGGTGGTACAAAATGATGGTAAACTTGGTAGCACAGTCATTTGACCCCTGCTATAACGCCAAGAATGGCAATAAACATACAATGAAACAGTAAATACAATAATAAAACACAAGGTCCAAGCTCAGATGGTGCACCAGGAATAGACCTCTGAGTAGGTCCAGCAAAAAACACTTTCGTGAGCGATGAGAAAGGCAGTCAAGAGTTGCATTCACTTCACAAGAGGTAACTCAGACTAGGGGCAGTGTAACGAATGACTGATGATAATCTCCCTGAGGCTACCTGACGTCCTATAAACCAAATGCAACGATGGAACAATCCGCCAAAGCCGGAACCGACGGTCTGGTCTCCACCCGCAGATTACTGTGCTTAGAGCGCCCGGAACGAGAAAGGAATCACTACCACCAGAGGAAAAGAATCGCCAACGAACCTACAATCAAGAAAGCTGCCGAAACTACACGCCTCACTGGACATCAGCGGCAAGGCGAGGAAACGTACACAGCGTTACATACACTGACCCCAGGGCAGGTAACTGGAGCGTTAGCGGCCACGAGACAGGAAAAATACCGCTGCTTGAACTTAACAAATAGTAACAAACAAACGCAAAAACAGTGATTAGAAGTCCAGGAAAGATAATCAGATTCGCCTTCCTCGAGTTCTCCATTTGATGCTCTTCACCTCGGCAACAGTACAAGCGGCAACACGAACCCAAGTCACTGGAGAATTACAAGAACTCGCAATGGTCGAGGTTTCTCTACTTGAATCCAAATGTACTCAACTTAAAGCTTGCAGGATCCGGTTTACGACGAGGTCGTGCACCCTAGTGACCATAGGCCTTCGATCCGGTGGTCCATGTGCGCCACCAGCGGTCCTGGCGTGTTCCCACACTGCCTGGACCTGTCTCCTCCTGAGACCCCAACCGAACTGCCACACTCACACGACACGGAAAAACAACGACTTCGCCGCAATGATAGGGCAACAGTTACTACATATCGATTAGCGCCGCTGCTGCCACTAGCGGACAGGCAATGCTTGTGAAACGAGTGGCGCCAGACAACAGAGGGCGGAAACCTACAAACAGCACCAATGCGAGCTGCAGCACGGCTTACACACACACACACACACACACACACACACACACACACACACACACACATACATACATACATATGCACACACATACATCAAAAGACCCTACTTTACTGGCACCCTCTATTATTGCCATAATGCTACTGTCAACCCTACAGCAAAGTCTTTTGCAGTGCGCAACAAGAAAAGTGGGTGACATACAGTCAACTGAATTAATTGTAAATCTACACGAGAACCAATGGACACTCGGAATGTAAAAGTAAATGATAAATTACAACCCTGTAATACAGGGTGGGGCAAATAAAAGTAGCCCGGAGAATATAGGTCCAGATGTACAAAGGAAACACGATCCATCTATTGGCACTTTTGGACCCTGGTCAGTAAGTTCCTGATGGTGGATCGAAGCTGGTCTGCTGAACTTGTTGCAGTCTCATCCGAAATGTTCTGCTGCAATTCTGGTACTTTGAGATTGTTAAAAATTTCGGCAAACGACGACCGATTTCACGACTTTGTTGACACGCAACTATCCACAACAAACAACCGCTGCTCCACTGTACCATCGTCCCCCTTCCACTGCTAAACTCACACAGCCCAGACTACAGTCTGAACTGGTGTGGATCACATTCCATGTGCACACGTGATATGCGCGTCAGGGGATGGGTGGAGATATAGACTATGTGATCAAAAGTATCCGAACACCCCCAAAAACATAGGTTTCTCATATTAGGTGCATTGTGCTGCCACCTACTGCCAGGTACTCCATATCATCGACCTCAGTAATCATTAGAAATCGTGAGAAAGCAGAATGGGGCGCTCCACGGAACTCACGGACTTCGAACGTGTTCAGGTAATTGGGTGTCAGTTGTGTCATACGTCTGTAAAGCGATATTTCCACACTCACAAACATTTCTAGGTCCACTGTTTCCGATGTGGTAGTGACGTAAAAACGTGAAAGGACACGTACAGCACAAAAGAATTCAGACCAACCTCGTCTGTTGACTGACAGAAACCACCGATAGTTGAAGAAGGTCGTAATGTGTAATAGGCAGACATTTATCCAGACCATCACACAGGAATTCCAAACTGCATCAGGATCCACTGCAAACAATATGACAGATAGACGGAAGGTAAGAAACTTGGATTTCATGGTCGAGCAGCAGCTCATAAGCCACACACCATACCGGTAAATGACAAACGACGCCCCGCTTGGTGTAAGTAGTGTCAACATTGGACGATTGAACAGTGGAAAAACGTTGTGTGGAGGGACGGTACACAACGCGGCGATCCGATGTCAGGATGTGGGGGTGGAGAATGCCCGGTGGACATCATCTGCAAGCGTGTGTAGTGCCAACAGTAAAATTCGGAGGCCGTGGTGTTACGATGTGGTCGTGTTTTTCATGAAGGGGGCTTGCACCCCTAGTTGTTTTGCGTGGCACTATCACAGCACAAGCCTACATTGATGTTTAGAGCACCTTCTTGCTCCCCACTGTTGAAGAACTATTCGCGATGGCGACTGCACCTTTCAACGCGATCGAGCACCTGTTCATAACGCACGGCCTGTGACGGACTGGTTACACGACAATAAGATTCCTGTAATGGACTGGCCTACACAGAGTCCAGACCTCAATCCTATAGAACACCTTTGGAATGTTTTTGAACGTCGACTTCGCGCCAGGCATCACCGACCGACATCGATACATCTCAGTGCAGCACTCCGTGAAGAATGGGCTGCCATTCCCCAAGAAACGTTCCAGCACCTGACTGATGCCTGCGTGAGTGGAAGCTGTCGTCAAGGCTAAGTGTGGGCCAACACCATACTGAAATTCAGCATTACCGATAGAGGGCGGCACGAACTTGAAGTCATTTTCAGCCAGGTTTCCGGATACTTTTGATTACATAGTGTACATACATTCACGTTCAGTCGTATCCACTCGTTCGGGCAATTTTTATTTGCCTGACCTTTCACTGAAACTAGTAAAACAACCTCAATGTGCCGAGAGGGAAACCTTCATCTCTAATAATAAAATACGTATTGCTAAATAAGTATCTTCTGTTTTATGCACCACAGATAACGTCGCCTCATATGAACAGGTGAAATATTTTCGTAAGAAGAAAATAAACATTCAGTAGCGAAAGGTGGATAACATTTATTCTTATCCACAAAACAAATATAACCTGATACGCTATGAGAACTAGGCAGAAAATTACTTGCTATTTCCTGTGGTTGTCATTGTGGTTTTAGAACAGACATGAAACCACAGCGGTCAAAGCACAACAGTACTTCCATGAACTACATGAAATCAACAAAGAAATTGTTTACAGTGTCGAAAATGCTGGACTGTAGACAATGTTTGAGGTTCATTTTCCTTAGAGGAAAACGGTGAAGAAGTAGTCCCAGGGACAATAATTGAAGTCGTGTGTGAACCACCTATTTAGTTAATCTTTTAACGGTTTTATTTAAATCCATTAAGTTTATTTTGCCCTCTGGCACCGTCTTCACAGTCTACTGCACATAGTATTTGATCCCTGGCTTTATACTTCCTTCCACATTTTTCAATGCGATTATTTCAGAACATAAAATGTTACTTATACCATTACGGCTTCCACTTCTTCAAATAAAAAGGTAGTGACTCCTACTAACAGAATCACAGATCTCGAAGAATTAAATTCTACGGCGTTTCGCTCCGAATTTTTATAAGCTCTAGAGGTAGCGTCTTTGATTCGTCAACAGACGAGGTTGGTCTGAATTCTTTTGATTAAACTGTTGCATCACAAAATTACAGCAATTTGTCGCAATTGCATTACCAAGCAGGGTCCCTTCCTTTTCCGGAATGAACCCGAGTGTCACTGAAATTCAAACGCCAGCATTAAAGTAATATCATTCGATTTCACTGCTTTAATTTCAAAGATCAGTTAAGGTATTCATAGCTGGCTACGATATTTACATTACAAAAGCACAAATTAAGAGTGCGAGTTTTGTCACCATATTTTAGCTTACCTGTGACTGCAGCTCAGCTTGGTACGTACTAAATTTTGCTATTGTTAATTGTTCAGAATCATTTAATTCAAGTTGAAAGTTAAATCTCTTATTTCTAAATTGCGTAGATTCAAGTAGCTTTTGAAATGATTGTTGAGGAAGCCGAAGACTAACCTTATTTTACTGAATTTCGTAGTGCTTCAGTAACAAAGTTCACTATTAATTTCAGTCACTAAATTAACATTCAGTTTTCCGGTTTTATTAATTCTTTTCTTAAATTATGCCAGAGTGTAGCGAAATTTAATACTTCTGACAAACATTCAGTTTTCACACAACACGTGTCAACCTTCAGTTGCCACGCTTCTAGTGCTAATTATATGTGCGATAACCTTTCTTTTTCAGTTACTATAGTAATTGTCAATAGAACTGGCGACCGTAATTTTCCCCAAATCTCAAATATATAATTACCGCTAGTTAATTGTTAACGAAACGACCGCAAACTTACTTTCTTTATTAACTTTACCCTTTTTCATAATTAATTTCCACCAATTTCATTTGCATTTTTCCTTTCATTTAGATGTAACCCTTTCCTCCCTCTTTACCGACAGATTAGCCTTCGGTGACGATTGCTTTTCCCAAATTTCCATTAGGTACACGCGGTTTAATTTTTCACTGTCGTTAAAGTCGGTAAGTGAGGGGGAAGTTACACGTGGCGACCTGGTGACAGGACAATCTTCGGATTTCAGATTGTTCTGGACACGAATTTTGGATTGTGCAAATCTCGTAACAAAGTACTGGTTACGAACAGGTCGTTACGTCAGCGAGAATAAGTAGAGGGAGGAATCTTAATTAGATTTGAGATTTGTCATTTATATTGAAAATTTGTAAAATGAGTGAAGGCAACAATTATCAGAATTTGGTAGACTTGGGTACGGAACAATCGGTCGAACAGTAGGAAACGCGCACCGCGGAACCCATTGTTCAGGGGCAGGCGGTTAGCATGGGAGGCGCGACCGCCGAAACGCATCAAAGAGCGGAAATGGAACTCCAAACTTTAGAAAATGTTTCGGAATCGGAAGTGAAAATCAAATCTGTACTCCTTGATGACGAATACGGGTGGACATATATAGAGGAACCAGCTACGGAAGTAAAACCGGAAGTTTCCGGGTATTTAACTGATTTATTGAATGTTTTGATTAACGAAATCAAGAGTCAGTCGGCAGAAATTAAAGCTCAGTCTGAAAAAATTGACAGGAAGCTAGACAATCAGAACAAAGCTATTAATGTTGTTAACAATAATGTTGGAGTTGTTAACACAAAAGTTGATAAAA
This sequence comes from Schistocerca serialis cubense, assembly GCF_023864345.2. Taxonomy (NCBI): domain Eukaryota; kingdom Metazoa; phylum Arthropoda; class Insecta; order Orthoptera; family Acrididae; genus Schistocerca; species Schistocerca serialis. The sequence goes on along the minus strand of NC_064639.1, from coordinate 753,184,820 downwards.
TCAAAGAAGATATTGTTATGATTAATACCGAAATCGGTAATCTTAAACAGGAAATGATAGGAGTTCAGGCGGAAATTTTGAGCATAAATACTCGTTTTGATTCCGAAATTAGCAGAATCGAGAAAAGTGTAGGAGAAGCAGTTGCTCCGATCATCGAGAATAAGGTGACGGAGCAAATTCAATTAGTGAAAAAAGAGGATCAACGGAAGGTGGAAACTTTAAAGGCTTTAGTATCCGAATTAGATACTAAAGTGAGGAAGCAGGCTAATACCTGCGAAGAGAAAAAGAGGGAAGAGGAAACGCTTGCGACAATTACTTGCCAAGTAATTACGAGAGTGTCGGAATTAGAAAAGAAACTTGACGAAAAACAGAGCTATGTGCCAATCTGTGCACATAGTTCGGAATTGTTGACGAAAGAGGAGCGGTTCGACCCCCTGAAAAAAGGCGGTATATACGCGACGGATTTCAATAAAAATTGTGAAAGAGTTTTACCCAGATCATGGACTAATGAGAGAAAAATTAATGCGGTTATTGATGTGTTGGCTGGTGATGCCAAACGTTGGTGCTTAAACCTCAACATTACGAACCTGACTTTTGACGAGTTTAAAAATTTGTTTCTGGCTGAATACTGGTCAGAGCAAAAACAACAAAGTGTCTGGCGCGATTTTGTCGTATCGAGGCCTTTCGATGCGAATTCGCGCGGCTGGATGAAGGAGTTTTGTGAGGGCTGTATCCAAAAGTTGGAATATTTGCGTGATCGCCGCACGGAATCCGAAATAGTCTGGGAACTCTACAAGAAGCTTCCAGATGATACAAAACGCTACGTAGGAAGCAATTACAGGACAATTAATGATTTCCTGGAAAGAGTTGAGGACGAGGACAATTGGCGCAATAATCGCGACAGTGGTAGATGCCGTGGTAACAACAACGTGTACCACAGCAACCACAACAATGATAAATATGGGAATAATGCATACCGCAATCTTGGCAACAATACCAATAGTGGTTCGGGCCGTGATGACAACCGGTACATTGCAAATAATAACAGGAATGACGGAAACCAGTATCATACTAGCGTGATACGGGCTTCGCAGAATAGTAATAACGCTAGAGTGTGTGATCAGCCGCCTCAGCAGCATCCGGGGAGCATATCTGCTGGGACGAAACAGGGAAACCATTAGTCACGCCAGTGAGGGGCCGATCGGGCGTGGAGAAATTTTGGCGGCCCAATAACAGGAGAAAACCCAAGGGCTCGTTGTTATGAAGATTCTGTATGGAATAATCAACGGCGGGAGGGTGTGCCAGTGTTAAGAGAAAGGAGTGGCCCACAAGTAGTAGATCAGCTGTAGACACGGCAGTAAAAAATACATTCACTGTCAGTGAGAACAATTTAAGTAGTTTTCCGGAAATCGGTTATAAAGTGGCTGCTGTTAACACCCACAGCGGAACTGGAGATTGAGTTTAAGAATGATTCTCAATTTTTGAGAGAAGATTAGATGTCGGATAACACGTCCGTCATTGGGCGAGGGGATGCAGAGAGGGATGAGGTCTGGTTAAGGCAGTTCGGTCGCTTATACGACGAACTAAGAGATTATAGGGGCCTGTATGGGATAAGTGTTTATGGGGAGCGCGTGCAGGATTTTCCGCGTCTCGTCCCACAGGAAGATAGCGTTTATGAAATGATAGAAAGTTCTGGCCCTAGCCGGCAGATTTTACCAGAAATAGTTGATGTTAATGGGGAGCACGAGCAAGATTCATCGTGTTTCATACCGCAAGAGTTGGATGTTGAAGTAGTAACGGAAAGTTCTGGCCCTGACCGGCAGACTTTACTGAAAGTTATAGTGTTAGAAGTGGCCGACCCATCCGAGGCAAACCTCCAGTTTAAACGTTGCGAAAGTATTGAGGAGAAAGATTACGAGAATTTTAGTGATAGCCGGACACGATTGGTAGAAAAGCACGTAGATTACAGCGTGTATGAGGCTAGAGCTGACGTTATACGGTCAGACGGTAGCAGTGTGGGCTGCGCAGATCCAGAGGAAGTAATTGCAGATACTACTGGGCACGTTCCTCCAGGTAGATTGGCAGATGAGATTAATCTGACCAAAGAGGAATCAACGAAGGTGACAATTAGTGAATTGATAGCAAAGCAACGCTCACTAGTTGACGAGTTACAGGAAAAGGTTTCGGTATTGGAGGCGGAGCTACAGACTGCGCCTAAGGACAAACGTGTTGAAATTAAAACTTTATGTGAACAGAGGCTGAAAAGGCCACCAGATAAGCCGGATTTAGGATCAAAGCCAGATGGTTTTTTCTGGAATGACCTGGATATAGACGGGGGTATACTGTGGGAAAATAAAGAAACAGTCGAGGACAAGTGTAGACCGATAGTAGTGTCTGTTAATATGCACGGCCTACAACTAAACGTGTTGATTGACACCGGTGCAGAATTGAGTGCTGTATCTGGGAAAATATTTGAGTTACTGAAAGACAGACCTGGTATCGTAGTTACGCCAGTAACAGGAGTGAAAATTATCGGTGCTACTGGGAAGGCCAGTAAACCGGTCAAAAAACAGATTTTTGTCAACTTCGAGGTATGTGGGGCACGATTTGAACAAGAGTTTGTCGTCGTGCCAGACTTCACTACGGAAGTAATTATCGGGTTAGATTGGCTACTGAAGTATCGTGCAGTGATTAATTGCGAAAGCAAATCTTTGACATGTACGTCACAAGATAAAACAATAGTAGTTAGTTTTGACGAGGCAGGAGATGGTGTGCATAGGCAATACCAGCCTATACACATTGTTAACTGGCCGGATGCCATTGACGTAGGTATGAATTTGAACTACTGTAACGTGAGGAATCTCGGCATTGACAATAGCGTAGAAAGTGATTTGGAAACTATTGTAGACGGTGTGTCAAACGTAACACACGAACAAAGACGAGGATTGTATGAAGTATTAATGAGGAATAAGAGTGTGTTTTCAGACAAACCGGGACTTGTGGAAGGATATAAATGCAAGTTGCATGTAATTCCGCACGAACCAATCTTCGTGAGACCGTATGCTATACCTCTGTCCTAAGAGGAAGCAGTGCAACGGGAGATAGATAAGATGATCAAATGGGGAGTGATTGAAAGACGTACGAGTCCATACAATAACGGTTTGGTCATTGTAGCAAAACGGGATGGTAGTGTGCGTATTGTGATTGACGCACGCACGCTGAATAGGATCGTTCAACGCGAAACAGACAGACCAGAGAGTATGGAGGAGATTTTGCAACGTTTTCATGACGTTAAGGTCATGACTAGCCTCGATCTGACGGCTAGTCACTGGCAAATAGAACTCGAAGAAGAATCTATGCCATACACCGCCTTCTTGTTTGCGGGCAGGTGTTATCAAATAGACTACCACCATTTGGCGTATGGTCACTGTGAACCAAAGAAATGTACGGAAAAGCTGAGTGAAGTAGTGTATTTTAACAACATGTTAAAACGCGTTACTGACAGAGTGAAAACTTGCGATTTATGTCAGAAGGTGAAGGTTACCAACTGTACGAGTCGTGGTCCTATGCAAAGTATAAGGCCTAACGACACCTTTGAATTACTGTGCGTGGACTTGTACGGACCTTTGCCCAAATCATCAGAAAACTTTGCCTACATTTTAGTATTGCTAGAAGCTTTTCCCAAGTTCATCAAACTATACCCGATTAGGAAAGCTACAGCCAAAGCGGTTTATAGCAAGCTTCTGAACGATTATTTTGTTCATATTGGTAAGCCCAAGGCGATTCTTCTAAGTTGTGGAATGAAGGCATGGCAAGTAATGGGGTCGAAGTGATCCATATTTCAGCTTACTGTCCGACCGAAAATCCCGCTGAGAGGTATATGCGCGAGCTAGGCCGACTTTGCCGTACCTATTGCCACCACAACCATAGGGCATGGGGCAAATATGTAGCAGAATTTGAGAGAATTATGAATACCTTGAGACATGAGTCTGCGGGATTTTCTCCAGAGGAAATCCTGTTAGATGACAGAAGTAAAAGTCTAGTGGAAGAGATAATCAAATTCCCTCAACGGATTGACATTATTATTGGTGTGAAAAAAGATCGTTTGCGAGAAATAATGAAGCTAAAAGGCGATGCTCGCATACGTCGTCATGAAGCTAAAGCGCGTTTTGCTAAGTTTGCAATCGGAGACTTAGTACTTGTAAAAGCTCATGAGAAATCGAGCGAGATAGACAATGAAATCTCTAAATTTAAGTTTGTTTATAATGGACCATATAAAGTCATTGGTATACCTCACACAAATGCTTATTGCTTAGAGTATCCAAGCTCTGGAAAGCTATTAGGTATACGGAACATTGTAGAGTTGAAATTGTACCAACCAAGGATTGATTAATACCACAGAAAGTGTAATTTGTACAGTATGTAAACATAGAGTGTAAGATTGAAGGATGTGCCATGCTGCGATGCTTTTGCCTGACCTAGAGGTCGTTAAAGAAGTTGTCATTAATAAGTAATTAGGTTGATTAAATGATTTAAGAGTAACTGATTAGTAACCAATTGAAAAATGCAAGCTGGTAGTTTAAGTTTTCAGCTGAGTCACAGTAGGTTAAGGTACGTAAATATGATTTTGTAACTAGCTGTAAGATTTCATAAACATGTGATTTACTAGTCACTGCCGATGTAGTTGGACGCGGTTTTAAGTTTCAGGCTAGTACATGCGTGTGATGATTGACAGTGTCGAGTTAGCCACTGTGATAGTGTTAATGTACTACTTGAGATTTTTACGCTGGGTCTGGCCTAGGGAAAACTATGCTATCGAACGACTACATCGAAAGGTCGTGTGGAGAACCAAAGTGTTTAGGATCTTTGGTAGTGTGAACTCGGCCGCGTGGAACGCGGGCAGAGCAGAGTCTGCCTGGAGTAGGGCGGTGGAGGAGGTGTGTTGTGCGACGCTCCCACGATTTGCCGTGCTTTCGGGGTTTGGCAGCATGTAATTGCGCTCGACTTGCTATGATACTTTATGACACGGTGTCGCGGACGGGAAGCATTAGCTGGCGCACACCAAGAGCCCGTTTCGCCTGGTGACCGTGTCGAGAAGAAGGCGCGCCAACATCCAGCTTCTGCGACAGCGACGGCCGACAGTGAGTGACTGTCGCCACCTCCTCGATCGACGACTGCAAACCTTCCATCAACCATCAAGGAAGACTAAAAGCACGTAAAGTTTTAGAACTGTATGGCAGAACTCAGCTTTTTTAAACTGTTGCATCACAAAATTACAGCTATTTGTCGCAATTGCATTACCAAGCAGGGCCCCTTCCTTTTCCGGAATGAACCCGAGTGTCGTTGAAATTCAAACGCCAGCATTAAAGTAATATCATTCGATTTCACTGCTTTAATTTCATAGATCATTTAAGGTATTCATAGCTGGCTACGATATTTAGATTACACAAGCACAAGTTAAGAGTGCGAGTTTTGTTACCATAGCCGGCCGCGGTGGTCTAGCGGTTCTAGGCGCTCAGCCCGGAACCGCGCGACTGCTACGGTCGCAGGTTCGAATCCTGCCTCGGGCATGGGTGTGTGTGATGTCCTTAGGTTAGTTAGGGTTAATTAGTTCTAAGTTCTAGGGGACTGATGACCACAGATATTAAGTCTCATAATGCTCAGAGCCATTTTTTGTTACCATATTTTAGCTTACCTGTGACTGCAGCTCAGCTTGGTACGTACTAAATTTTACTATTGTTATTTGTTCAGAATCATTTAATTCAAGTTCAAAGTTAAATCCCTTATATCTAAATTGCGTAGATTCAAGCAGCTCTTGAAATGATTGTTGAGGTAGCCCAAGACTAACCTTATTTTACTGAATTTCGTAGTGCTTCAGAAACAAAGTTCACTATCAATTTCAGTCACTAAATTAACTTTCAGTTTTTCGGTTTTATTAATTCTTTTGTTAAATTAAGTCAGAGTGTAGCGAAATTTATTACTTCTGACAAACAATCAGTTTTCACATAACACGTGTCAACCTTCAGTTGCCACGCTTTTAGTGCTAATTATATGTGCGATAACCTTTCTTTTTCAGTTACTATGGTAATTTTCCATAGAACTGGCGACCGTAACTTTCCCCAAATCTCATATATGTAATTACTGCTAATTAATTGTTAACGTAACGACCGCACATTTACTTGCTTTATTAACTTTACCCTTTTTTAATTAATTTTCACCAATTCCATTTGCATTTTTCCTTTCATTTAGATGTAACCCTTTCATCCCTCTATACCGACAGATTAGCCTTCGGTGACGATTGGTTTTCCCAAATTTCCATTAGGTACACACGGTTTAATTTTTCACTGTCATTAAGGTCGATAAGTGAGGGGGAGCTTACATCCTCCATTCGGATCTCAGGGAGTGGAATACCAATGGGGAGGTGACCATGAGAAAAAAACTGAATAATCAGTGAAAGGAAAACGTTCTATTAGTCGGAGCGTGGAATGTCAGGTGCTTGAGTGTGGTAGGGGAGTTAGAAAATCTGAAAAAGGGAAATGCAAAGGCTCAGTCGAGATATAGTAGGAGTTAGTGAAGTGAAATTTATTTTTTTTATTTTATTTATTTATTTATTGTTCCGTGGGACCAAATTAAGGAGAAGTCTCCATGGTCATGGAGCGAGTCAATACATGAAATAATAACACGATATTAGAAACAGATAAAATGAAATAAAAAAAACATATTCAGGTGACAAGTCGTACGTTTAAATAAAGAAAATCAACAATGTAACACTGGAATTTGCTTAACTTTTAAGCTCTTCCAAAAGCTTCACGACAGAATAGAAGAAATGAGCCATGGCAAGAAGACAAGGATTTATGGTCAGATGAGTATAGGTCAATATCAAAAACAGCAGAAAATGGTGTTATGGAAGTAGGATTCGTTATGAATAGGAAGGTATGGCAGAGAATGTGTTGCGGTGAACAGTTCAGTGATAGAATTATTCATAACAGAATCGAAAGCAAACCAACACCGACAACCATAGTTCTGGTATACATGCCAACGTCACAAAATGAAGATAAAGAGATAGAGAAAGAGTATGAGGGTACTGAAATCTAATAGTCAAGCAGGACTGGAATGCGGTTGTAGGTGAAGAAGTAGAAGAAAAGGTTACAGGAGGGTATGTGCTTGGGACAAGCAATGAGAGAGGAAAAAGACTAATAGAGTTCTGTAATAAATTTAAGCTAGTAATAGCAAATACTCTGTTCAAGAAACACAAGGGGAGACGATATACCTGGAAAAGGCCGGGTAATACGGCAAGATTTCAGTTCGATTTCATCACGGTCAGAAAAGATTCCGAAATCAGACACTGGATTGTAAGGAGTACCCAGGAGCAGATATAGACTAAGATCACAATGGAGTAGTGATAAAGAGTAGGCTGAAGTTTAAGACATTACTCAGGAAGAATCAATACGCAAAGAAATGGGATAAGGAAGTACTAAGGAACGACGAGATACGCTTGAAGTTCTCTTAAGACTGTAGATACAGCAATAAAAATTAGTTCAGTAGGCAGTACATTTAAAGAGGAATGGACATTTCTAAACAGGACAATCACAGAAGCTGGAAAGGAAAACATACATATAAAGAAAGTAACTGCAAAGAAACCATGGGTAACAGAAGGGGGCCGGCCGGGGTGGCCGAGTGGTTCTAGGCGCTACAGTTTGGAACCGCTCGACCCCTACGGTCACAGGTTCGAATCCTGCCTCGGGCACGGATGTGTGTGATGTCCTTAGTTTAGTTACGTTTAAGTAGTTCTAAGTTCTAGGGGACTGATGACCTCAGAAATTAAGTCCCATAGTGCTCAGAGCCATTTGAACCAGTTTTTTTTTTTGTTTTTTTTTGGTAACAGAAGAAATACTTCAGCTGATCGATGAAAGAAGGAAGTACAAAATTGTTTAGGGAAATTCAGGAATACAGAAATACAAGTCGCCGAGTAAGGAAGTAAATAGGAAGTACAGGGAAGCTAAGGCGATATGGCTGCATGAAAAATGTGAAGAAACCGAAATGATAGTCTGCAGAACTGACTCACCATATCGGAAAGACAAATCAACCTTCGCTGAAATTAAAAGCAAGGGTGATCACATTCAGAGTGCAACCGGAATTCCATTGTCAAATGCAGACTAGAGTCAGGATGTGTGGAACGAGTACATTGAAGGCCTCTATGAGGGGGAAGATTAGTCCGATGTGATGGAAATAGAAACAGGAGTCGATTTAGAAGAGATAGGGGATCCAGTAGAATAGAATGTAAGAAAGATTTGGAGGACATAAGATCAAACAAGGCAGAAGGGATCGATAACATTCCATCAGAATTTCTAAAATCGTTGGTGTATAGAATGTATGAGTCTGGCAGTTTACCGTCTGACTCTGAAAAATATTATCCGCACTATTTCGAAGACTGCAAGGAACTGACTAGTGCGATAATTATCGCACTTATTATCGCACGATCAGCTTAACAGTTCATGCATCCAAGTTGCTGACAAGAATAATATACAGAAGAATGGAACAGAAAATTGAAGATGTGTTAGCTGACGATCAGTTTTTCTTTAGGAAAGGTAAAGGCACCAGAGAGGCAATTCTGACTTTGTGGTTGAAACTAGAAACAAGACTATAGGAAAATCAAGACACGTTCAAGACACGAAATGTAAAATGGTGCAAGACGTTGGAAATTCTGAGAAAAACAGGGGTAAGCGATAGGGAGAGACGTGTAATATACAATTTGTACAAGAACCAAGAGGAAATAATAACAGTGGACAACCAAGAATGAAATGCCCGACTGAACAGTGTGTAAGAAAGGAATGTAGTCGTTCGCCCCTACTGTTCAGTTTGTAGATCGAAGAAGCAATGATGGAGATAAAAGAAAGGCTCATTTGTTAAATTAACATTGAAGGTGAAAGGGTAGCAATGATACGATTCGTTGATGAAATTGCTATCCTGATTGAAAGCGAAGAAGAATTACATGATCTGCTGGATGGAATGGACACCGAATAGGGATTAAGTGTAAATCGAAGAAAGACAAAAGTAATGAGAAGTGGCATAAATGACAACGGCGAGAAACTTAACATCAGGATTGATGGTCACGAAGTAGATGAGGTTAAGGAATTCTGCTACCTAGGCAACAAAATAACCAATGACGGCCGGGGCAAGGAGGACATCAAAAGCAGACTAGCATTGACAAAAACTGCATTCCTGTCCAAGGCCTTAATTTGAGGAAGATGTCTCTAAGAATTTACGTTTGGAGCACACTATTGCTTGATAGTGTAACATTTACTTCGGGAAAACCGAAACAGAAGAGAAGTGAAGCATCTGAGATGTGCTGCTACAGGTGAACGTTAAAAATTAGGTGGAATGATAAATTAAGGAATGAGGAGGTTCCGCACAGAATCAGAGAGGAAAGGAATATGTGGAAAAGTCTGAGAATGAGAAGGAACAGAATGATAGGACATCTGTTAAGATATCAGGGACTGTCTTACATGCTACTAGAGGGAGCTGTAGAGGGCCATAACTGTAGAGGAAGACAGAGATTGGAATACATCTAGCAGATAATTGAGGACGTAGGTTGCAAGTGCTACTGTGAAATGAAGAGGTTGGTACAGGAGACGAATTCGTGGCGAGCCGCATCAGACTAGTCAGAAGAAAAGCCTACTTGATAAATGAGAAGTAGTAATATTTAAAGCTTAGGATTTATCTGCTCTAATGATCAGATAAGATCAATTTTGTAATTTACTCCGAAATAATGAAATAGTTCACCTCGGATAATGAGAAACAATGAATTGCACCGTCGTGATATCGGCACAAAAGAAATGTAGCTCTCATGTGCGGTTCACGTGTATCTATCGCTCGTTATTCGCGAAAACAAGGACTTTCACAAGTCACAAAAATTATACATTCTACTTTACAGAGAACAGAAAAGATCTGAGAGGAGCAGACTGCCGACCGCTGTGGCCGAGAGGTTCAAATGGTTCAAATGACTCTGAGCACTATGGGACTCAACGTCTGAAGTCATCAGTCCCCTAGAAAATAGAACTACTTAAACCTAACTAACCTAAGGACATCACACACATCCATGTCAGAGACAGGATTCGAACCTGCGACCGTAGCGGTCTCGCGGTTCCAGACTGTAGTGCCTAGAACCGCATGGGCACTCTGTCTGGCGCCGAGAGGTTCAAGGCGCTTCAGTCCGGTTCTGAGGGGTACTTGTTTTGGAAATAAACTGCCTTTTCCTGCTGCTAGTTACTTTATTTATCCCAACGTTGGAACCTCTACGGTCGCAGGATCGAATCCTGCCTCGGCCATGGATGGAGGTTAGCTAGGTTTAAGTAGTTCTAAGTTGTAATGTACTGATGACCTCGGATGTTAATTCGCATAGTGCTCAGAGCCATTTCAACCATTTTAGGAGCAGATTCGATGAATCATCCGGTATAAGTAACACAAAAGCATACGTTTTTCCCTAGAATAATAAAATTTCATAGTTGTAAGCAAAATGACAAAACTGTGTAAGTTATTGTATTCTGTTCTAAATTTCCTTAGTCTTATACATACCAACGAGGATTACGTTACCATTTCTGTGCATTTCCTTTCCAACGTTTTTATCTTCTACGCATAAGTATGTGTTGTTTCTTTCTGTAACAAGTATGTTCTTCTAAAGCTACCATCCCTGTTCCAAAAATAACGTCGTCAATATGAGCATTTAATGTAGCGCGACTCCGATGCGGATATATAAGCACCTCATGTAGGCAAGGGAATAGTAAGGCATTCGTGTCTTTCCAACGTGCATACGGTAAATGCGGAAATGATAACTATAGCGAAGATATTACCAAAATGGATCAACGTACTGTTATTCTTTTCTTGACTGCTGAAGGACAAACACCGGTGGATATCAATCGGGGAATTGAGACTCAATTTGGCAGTATATCTGTCGAAAACCACCATTGTCGAATGGTGCGTCAAGTTCTGCGCTGGTCGCGATTCGACGCAAGACGCCGATAGATCGGGGAGGCCAGCCTCATTCAAGTGGGAGACACTTGAACGCTGTCTCTATAGTCCTAATCCCTCCTCATGTGATTATCATGCTTTGGTTCCTTAAAAACAGTCTTGAAGGGTCAACGAGGATGTGCAGGACGCACTTACAGGGTTCTTCACATACTGACTTCGTCATACTAAGGACATCGAGTATCTTCCACTTGCCACGTTGGTGGGATGATTGTCTCGACGCTCAAGGTAATATTTGCTGAATGGCATACTGGTTCTGGACTGTACGTCCATCAAACAGAAAACTTGGTATCAACCCTTGTACGTCGATGCATGAGAAACAGCTTGCTGTAATCTAGGTGCTACCGGCAGGAAACGTGCCTCCGATTGAAATCCATAGAAAAATGAAAGGAATGTTCGATGATGACGGTATCGATATCACTAATGTGTGACGTTGTGTTGTTCGTACTTGTAATGAAGGAAAGTGTGGTGCTAACCACATTGTGTTTGAAGGGCTCGGAGTGAACGTGTATAGGCCATCAATGCTGAACTGCGGTACAAAAACAGTGTGCATATTTGGAGCCACGAATGCTCACTCCTGGGCCGGCCGGGGTGGTCGAACGGCTCTAAACGCTACAGTCTGGAACCGCGCGACCGCTACAGTCTCAGGTTTGAATCCTGCCTCGGGCATGGATGTGTGTGGTGTCCTTAGGTTAGTTAGGTGTAAGTAGTTCTAAGTTCTAGGGGACTGATGACCTCATAAGTAAGTCCCATAGTGCTCAGAGCCATTTCAACCATTTTTTGCTCACTCCTGACAAGAAACAAAGGCCATTAGACATCAGTCAACAACTTCTTTTGCTTTTTGAACACGAGGGATATGGGTTCCTTAACAAATTCTGATACGCGGTGACAGCTGGGTTCATCATTTTGACACCGAAATAAACATCAATGGAGTTTCGCCAAAACGTATCACCAAGGCCGAAAAGGTTCAAGACTTTCCAGCAGCGGGCAAACTCATGCTCGCAGTGTTCTGGGATGTTCAAGCCACACATAATCCTCACCGATTCTGAGGAGAATCGCCACACTCCTTAGCTTTCTAATTCGTCAAAGCTGTTTACCTCCTCTTTTCCCACAGTCCTTGTTTCACTAGCATACAACGCTGTGGTTCAAATGACATTCTCAGAAACGTCTTCCTCGAATTAAGGTCTATATTTGTTACTAGCACATATATCTTGGCCAGGAATAATCTTTTAGTGTCAGTGCTAGTCTGTTTTTTATGTCATCCTTATTCCGAACGTCGTGTATTATTTTTCTGCCTAGGTAGCAAAATTCCTTTACTTCATCTACTTTGTGAACATCAGTCCTGATGTTAAGTTCCTCGCTCTTCTCATTTCTGCGACTTCTCATGACTTTCGTCTTTCTTCGATTTATTCTCAATCCTTATTTTACATTCATTCGACTGTTCATTCCATATTCCATTCAGCAGATCTGTATTTCTTCTTCACTTACACTAATGATAGCTGTGTAATCACGAATTTATCATCAGACAGCTTTTCGTTATGAAATTAAATCCCACACTTGCACTTTTCATTCGTTTCCGTAATTGGTTCTTCGATGTATAGATTGGTCAGAGGTACGAAAGCATACGTCGCTACCCTAAACCCCTTTTTAGTTCGAGACCTTTGGTCTTGGTCTTCCAGCCTCATTGTCCCTTCTTGGTTCTCATACATGATTCATATTGCTCGTATTTACCTATATGTTACATCTTTTTTTTCCTCTTAGTTTAGAAGATTTTCATGTCGTCGAACGCTTCTTCTTGGTCGACAACACCAATGAACGCATCTTGATTTTTCTTCAGTCTTGCATCCATTATTAACTGCAACGTCAGAAATGCCTCTCTGGTCCTTTATTTTTACTAATGCCGAACTGATCGTCATCTAAAAGATGTTCAATTACTTTTCTGTTCTTCTGTGTACTAAGCTTATTAGCAACTTGGGTGCATGAGCCATTAAGCTGACTGTGCGATAATTCTTGCAATTGTGGGCTCTTGCAATCTTCGGAATTATGTGGATGATGTATATTTTGCTGTTGCTTACCGCAATGATTTTAGAAATGCCGATGGAATGTTATCAATCTGTTCTACCTGATTTGATTTAAATTCGTTCAGAGCCTTTTTAAATTCTGATTCGGATTCCCCTATCTCTTCCTTGTCGACTCCCGATTTCGAGTCTCGGTCGGGCACACAGTTTTAATCTGCCAGGAAGTTTCATGTCAGCGCACACTCCGCTGCAGAGTGAAAAATCTCATTCTGGAAACCTCCCACAGGCTGTGGCTAAGCCATGTCTCCGCAATATCCTTTCTTTCAGGAGTGCTAGTTCTGCAAGGTTCGTAGGAGAGCTTCTGTAAAGTTTGGAAGGTAGGAGACGAGATACTGGCAGAAGTAAAGCTGTGAGTAGCGGACGTGAGTCGTGCTCCGGTAGCTCAGATGGTAGAGTACTTGCCCGCGAAAGGCAAAGGTGCCGAGTTCGAGTCTCGGTCGGGCACACAGTTTTAATCTGCCAGAAAGTTTCATATCAGCGCACACTCCGCTGCAGAGTGAAAATCTCATTCTGGAAACCTCCCCCAGGCTGTGACTAAGCCATGTCTCCGCAATATCCTTTCTTTCAGGAGCGCTAGTTCTGCAAGGTTCGCAAGAGAGCTTCTGTAAAGTTTGGAAGGTAGGAGACGAGATACTGGCAGAAGTAAAGCTGTGAGTACCGGACGTGAGTCGTGCTTCGGTAGCTGAGATGGTAGAGCACTTGCCCGCGAAAGGCAAAGGTCCCGATTTCGAGTATCGGTCGGGCACAAAGGTTTAATCTGCCAGGAAGTTTCCTGTATCGCACTTATTTGCATATTAATTCTTTCTGACTCGTCTCTTGAACAGCAACCTTCTCTTCATCATTACTAAATTACGATCTGAGTCTGTATTTGCTTCTGCCTACACCCTACTGTCCAGTATCTAATTTCGAAGGCTCTGCCTAATTATGATGAAGTCTAACTGGTATCTTACGGTACCTACTCAACTTTTGTAACCATACCACGTCATCCTGTGAATCTGTCCCCTTCTCTTGTGATTACTGAACAGAGTACTGACTATTACTAGCCGAAATGTATTACATAAGCCATTCTCAAGTCATTCTCTTCTCCATTTCTTTACCAAAGCACATTTCCCAATAACCATTTTTTCCACTCTTTCCTCTACAACCACATTATAATTCCCCGTGACTATTGGATTTTCGTCTGTCGATGTATATACCAGAACTATCGGCGTCGGTGTTGGTTTGCTGTCAAATGCTGATGAGAACAACTCTGTCGGTGAACTGTTCACATTAACCCACTCTCTTCCATACCCTCCTATTCATAACGAATCCTACTCCTGTTATTCAGTTTTCTGCTGCTGTTGATTTTAATCTATACTCACCCATGACCAGAAATCCTTGTATCCTTTCCATTTCACTTCACTGACCCTTAGTATATCTAGATTGAGCCTTTGCATTTCCCTGTTTTCAGATTTTCTAGCTTCCCTACAATGTCCAAACTTCTGAGATTCGACGTCCTGACTCGTAGAACGTTGTCTTTTCCGTGGTTATTCAATCTTTTTCCAATGGTCACCACACATTTGGCAATTCCCTCCCAGAGATCCGAATGGGGGATAAGTCTGATATCTTTTGCTAATGGAGATGTCATCATGACAATTTTTCATGTACAGTGCACGTGTCCTGCGGGTACACATTTCGAGACTGTAATGCAGTCGTATCAGTTGCGTTCTTCATTTACAAGCCGTTGACCTCTGCCGACTGTTCCGCCTTTTAAGGGCAGATCCCACTCTACTGGCAAGAGAGTTTTTGAACCTCTGTCCACTCCTCCCCCTTCTTTGTCAACGCCTTTGGAAGATCGAGAGCTACGACTTCACCTACGATTTTTATTCGGAATGAAACCAGTTGCAGAATCGACAGCAGTGACGTTTTGATTATTAGTAAGAAACGCTACCCCTGGTCAACAGGTGCTCTATACAGTTCCGAATTGGCCCCATCCGATTTTCATTTCTTTCCAGGACTTACAGAGCACCTTCGAGGACTGAACATGGCAAATGATGAAGCGGTGGAGGCAAAGGCGAGGTTTGGCTCCTTCAGCAAAGCCATTTACTGCGTGGCGGAGTAAAAAACTAGTTCTTCTTTGTGAGATATGTGTTCGTCGCCAGGGTGACTATGTTGAGAAATGATTACCTATAACTGAATAATAAATGTTTAATATATTAATAAACTTAGTTTTATTAACTCTTAAGTTTATTTAACTCCTAAGTTTTCACCCACACAAAATTAGGAGGCTCCACTTTCCAGCACGGCCTCATACGCTGCGCGAAAGAATTACAGAATTACAGGGTCAGTATTGAGAAACACAGTGAATTTTCACAGTTGCGGGACAGGAGTTAGAAATTTGGTTCAAAGCTGCCTACATCCTTCCTCTGTAACGGTTCATAAACGGGGCTCCCTTTGATATAAACCGCGGCCTCGGCGCCGCATCAAACAGCAAGGTCTTGATTCATACAAAAAAAGACCAGAGCTCAGAAGTTCATGTGAGATGGAATGTAGTCAAATAAGGTGATACTGGCGCCAAATGTCGCCATAGTTCTGCTGCGGTGAATGTGCCACACAATGGGAATATTGTCATCACCCCCCCCCCCCCCCGGCCCTCTTACATCTTACCTCTTTCATTGACGGCTCTGCTTTGGAGGTTAGAACCGCGACGCCCAGCTCTTAAATCACGCATTTTTCATTCACATGGCCGAAGAAAATATTTCAGACGACCGCCGCTCATAACCGACAAGAGGACGCCACGGGAGATGAAATAAAAAGCGTCAGTGGAACCAGGCCTTCGGTTGGAGGGTTAATTTACACTCCTTTCGGGGTCGAATAGGACAGTCTGTAGTGTGATGTGGAACAGAACGGCGTTAATGAGAACCTTTGACACTTGTTGACACTCCCTCCCCTCTCCAAATGATTCCATTCTTCTGTACGGTCATCATGGGGTTGCAACTTAACTGAACAATATCTAATCCGTTTCGAGTATGGCGCGACGCTGCGCGGGAGTAGCCGAGCGGAATAAGGCGCTGCAATCATGGACTGTGAGGCTGGTCCCGGCGGAGGTTCGAGTCCTCCCTCGGGCATGGGTATGTGTGTTTCTTCTTAGGATAATTTAGGTTAAGTAGTGTGTAAGCTTACTTAGCAGTTAAGTCCGATAAGATTTCACAAACACATTTGAACATTTTTTGTGGTGCGACTGCAACTTTTGCTTTGGTAAACTGTGTAGATGCACTTGGGACCGTTCAAAACCTTTCTTCGAAATCTGCACGTTGTGTTTCGTGCACTCTTGTGGCTCTGAGAGGTGGCTAACCACTCCAGGTAGCCATACCTCATCTGTGTAAGAGGTGATGAGAAGAATTACTACATTCATAAGAATCAAACTTGGCAGTTGCACTTCGGATTTAAATGAGGGATACGGCAGTTGTTGAAATTCGTGGTGAAAACCTTCAACTATCTTATTTTGCACAATGGTACTAATTTCGATCACGATATAAACGTACTTGAAAATGACCCATGGTTGAGACGGCCAACTGCATAGATAAGAACACAGCATACCTGGACCATGTTTTCATTTTCAATTCATGATATAGATGGTGGTGTAACATTGCGGCCATTTCTGCCTGCTAAGCGTGAAAACGGTCTATTAGCGAAACTAGTAGCACTGTGAAAAATACAGGTAAAAGACAGCTGAAGAATTTCACTATAGTAAGAATTTCACCATAGTAAGAATATGTGCAGGCAGACAAGATGCCTCAAGGCAGAGTGAATGCTAGAGAGAGATGGAGGGCCACACCGTGAGTCGTCCCTTGGGACGTGGTAAGTGGTGTCCTTTCATGCCAGACAGTGAACTCACGGCCAGCGCAGAGCAGAAAAACAGTGTTTCGTGTGAAAGGCAAAGCAGTCTTCAGGCTGACGCCAGGTCATAGACCGTAAGTGCCAAGGGACAACAGCCAGAGACATAGCGAACCCTTCCCCTCCCCATTCCCCATTCTAACTTGTACCGAGCGAGGTGGCGCTGTGGTTAGCACACTAGACTCGCATTCGGGAGGACGACGGTTCAATCCCGCGTCCGGCCATCCTGATTTAGCTTTTCCGTGATTTCCCCAAATCGCTCCAGGCAAATGCCGGGATGGTTCCTTTGAAAGGGCACGGCCGACTTCGTTCCTCGTCCTTCCCTAAACCGATGAGACCGATGACCACGCAGTTTGGTCTCTTCCCCCAAAACAACCCAACCCAACCCATTCCAACTTGTGGACTTTACCACGTCCGCAAAATGTGACGGAAAAACTTTCCTTGTGTTTTAAGGTATTTCAGAGGAGCGCTGGCGGCATCCCTGGGCTTGCAAAACCAGAGGCGCCAGGGACAGATAATATCTTTAGAAAGCATATTCGAGACGCCATCGATTTTGCTTTTATAGCGAGGCTGATGGAATGCCAAGCCAATTTCAAGCGATGTGGTCCTTTTTTACCTATATGCTCTACTATATTGGCCAAAACACGCCGGCGGGAAAAGCATGACCGGCATCGCTAAACGGTCTATGGCATAGGTCCTAAGTCCTACTTTTTAGATTGACAGAGGCGATAACAGAGATGATTGGTAGAACACTTACACAGAGATGCAGGAAGGTAGAGGAAAAACATTAGGAAAAAATGCTATTGGCAAGTGTTACCAGTAAATATAGTAACTAAACGTAACACTTTCAGTATGCAATTAACAGCTGCCAGACCGAGAGAAGTAGCGTTTGTAGAAACTCAGGAAGGAAGACATAGCGGGGATAGATGGGAGAAGACTGATTTAGGCTATGGAGATGATACAGGAACTTAAGCTCTGCATACAGAGATTTTTTTTTTTTTTTAAAAAGAGGTGGAGCCCCTCCACGCCCACACCGGCATGATGGCCAACACAAAAGGTCTACTGCCATCTCTGCATAAGGGTTAGTATTCACTAAAGTGAGGTGTCGCAGGATGTGGGTACTGCGATGTCTGCGTACGTCTGGTTAGGATTAACCATTAATACGCGCTCATCTGGAGATAGATTGGTCGAAATCTGACAAAGGATAGCGGTTTGAAGGGCAGAGGAAAAAAAGTGCCAAAGCAAGAGCCAAAGGAAAAAAACCTCTGCGAAAGTTAGGTCGGGCGGCAAGAGCAGTAGCGGTTGTCTTGCTGCCTGCGATAGGTTGTGTAAGGATAGGCTTTGTTAGTAGTGGGTATCATGCATGTCGATACCTTGACGTTGTGCGTTTGTGCTGCTCGGCGGCTGGAGCTGGGTGCTGGTACAGAGTCCTCGTTCAGCGTCCTGCAACCTGCAACAGTTAGGTTTGTTATCGGTCTTGTGTCCGATAGGTCATATACCGGAGAGGAAACTGATATACAGTCTCCGTGGGCACATGGAGGGACCCTTTAACTGACTCTGTAACGTCTTGTCTCCGGTCACTTCTGGCTCCGGTAAGAATTCACAGCAGCAACAGCTCAATCGGTCGCTCTACCACAGTAATACAGTTTTCTTCACTTACTGTCAACCTCTTGTCTAGCAATCACAGCGTACTTATTATTAGATAGCTTTGAAATATGATAACAAGGACAGGGAATAGGATTGATCCAAGTATTGCACTAATACCCCTCAGAACCTTTCCAACTATTATATACGGTCATTATGTAGTGGGTCAAGGTTTAGTGAAACTAGATATTGAGCATCAGTGACAGAGGGGAGCAAAGGTCATTATTTTGTCAGGGATGGTGGGAGGGAAAGCGACACGTTGTGGGCGGTGGAATGGGTTTTCCCCTTTGCTTAGTGTGTGAGGCGTGAGTGAAACATTGGTAGTTCCACTGCCATTTACTGACACAAAAGACCTTTAAACAAATAGGGTAATAAATTGTGTTTTAACTCCCTCAATTCCTCGCGGCAGAGGTATGGGGAGGAGACGTAGTGTGTAGATTTCATTGACCGCCGTTGCGGCGATGGCGATCTTCTCCTTGTGAATTCGCTCATTGCGTTATTAACAAGCGGTTACGGCTTGGCGTGGAGTGCACCGTCTCGGAAACGAAACAGCGACCCTCAGGTTCGGCTTCTTCTGGAGGTGTTCATCAACCTCTAGGTTCACAGGTGACCCAGTTCGTGAGGCTGCATCTCTTTACCCTCATCATCCACCTCTGTGAGTACCATATGAACTTCTTTCTGATAAAATCTGTGATAGCATTTTCAATGTTGTTCTATTGGCGCGGTATCGACATCATCATCTACCGACCAGCATAGCGGCTAAGTCGTTACAGCGGAGTATGACGTCCGCTGACTAACCATCGGTCCATCCATCCCGGCGACGCTTCTTCGTCTCTTCTTTCTACCCCGAAGGACTCCCTCATGCCTGTTTCTCGGGGGTATTATCGGTGTTTCGGCCAATGTTGCAAAGCTTCTAGGGCGGCGACTCACTCTTCGGTCATTGATCTATACGAGTACTTCTCACGTTGGGGAGAAACGTGACCAATGTCGACACACGTGCCGGCTTTACTTGTTTTACCTCTATGCAGGCGTTATCGGGCATTGCCCTGACGTCCTCTTCCGTATCGCCAGATATGTCGCTCACATGACTTCTGAAAGCTTATAATTCCTGGAGCATAGACCGCTGATGTGCAGACTGTGCTGGTTGTTCTTTTCTTTGGAAGCATTGCCTATCTGCTTGGTCGCTGATCTGTCGAAGTGCTGACTGTTGCTACGCAAAATCCATTGAGCATTGGCGTTCTTCTTCGACTTCTGGTGCTTCCGAATATTGAGATTTAAAATGACAAAGTCTCTAAAATGTTAACTGAATGTATAATAAGTTTTTATCTATTTTTCTGCCGGATCTCTGCTTTGAACAACCATAAATAACACATAATTATTATGCATTCTACATTCCTCCCACGCCTGGAAAAATTAGTTCCTGAATTTTCTTCTGTTTCCATCTATAAATGACTAACAAACAAGGAACAAAAGCAATAGGAAACCTTAATCTGTCAGTAAAATTATAGAATACATTCACTCCATAATAGCTTGAAGTGCACGAGCAGTAACAAAACTTCTGAAAGAAATGTTAGAAATGTTGGTAGAATGGCGATCAGTAGCAATACAATGAAGTAGCAAGCAACAATTATCTCTACATACATTTAGCAGTATACGTTTACGCACAGGGTTTTTGCAACCATTCAACTCCAATTTGATGTAGTGTTATGTTACTGTGTGGTTTGCGTTTTCGTCTCATACGCAGGAAAGCAGTACAAAGTATAATTATGAACAAGAATGTTCCAGGGATACCTGTGCCCAATATCATAATTTGCGTTTTACGTTAGTCTTTCAACTGTACAATATGCTGCATCATAGCATAGGCGTCTTGCCTTGTTGTGAAGTGATAAGAACATCTAACGACAGCGTGATGGAGGAATCAATGGAGTTGTTTAGGTAAGACAAATGTGGAGGAGCCAACAGTTGCATAGGCGTTTCTTGTTAGTAAATTAGTGCGTACGATGAGGTGACAATGGTCGAACCGGTATTAATTGCTTATCTATGAATTCATCGAGTAACATTTGTAATTGGTGAAGAGCTCTGTGTGGTCCCCTATAAATTGGGGTGTTATCTCTTGTTGGACTTTTGCGTCGTGTGATGTTCGTTGCTGGTAGAAGTCCCTGTGGACTGAACATAGCCTGAAACTCATCCAACACTGATTCTATCATGTACCGTTCGTTTCCATATAAGTGTGATATCTTCTGGCGCAATGTAGTTTTCTAGGCGCCTGGTTGGTCGCTATTCTCTACGTCTGACCAATCAAAATCAGCTTCCTCTAACTCTCTTATGTTAGCTATTAACATTCTCTTTCGTAACTCCCTGCCTTCTGTCCCAAAATTGTCTATATGCAGCGGTATCTTCTGTACTCCATTAACTGCTCCGGCACGAACTATATTCCTGCGCACAAAACAATGTGTTGCGTCTAATTCATCATTTTCCACGAACGGTTCCTCTATGCATAATGTGTTAGCGGCTAAAGCAGTATTGATGTCTACCTAAAGTAGCTATCCTGTACCGAATAGTATTTTATCCTACGAATCTACCTTCAAGGTCTTTGCTCACAGTTTAGTTGATTCCTCTGTCCGGGGAGAGCGATCTTGCGGCAGGACGTCCTTGGCGGCTGTCACGTAACCGAAACAATGTCCAGCTAAGCTCCATTGTTTGCTGTCTGAGGTTGGTTGCGGCGCGATGTCTATTCAGGAAATCTAACCATAGGATAACATCATATTCATCGCTTACCCTTGGTACGACTTTCACAACCTCCTGGAATCTTACACCCTGAATGTGAAAGCTCAGTGATGTGCAGCCTATTGAACGTATACTACTTTCGGCTATACGACTTAACTTATATCTTGGAGCGACGTGTCTGCTGATCTCAGTTCATTGTTTACTTATGAGCGACACGTGAAACCCAGTGCAGACTAATAGTCTACGTGTTTTCCCCTTAATAGTTCCTGGTAACCAGCACTCCTCATTAGCGTGCCCTCTAATAGCATGTAACTTTAACGCGAACGCTTGGTTGCGGTTCCGGTGTTCCCGTTCCTGTTTAATGGACTCCTGTCTGCAAATTATCCTGTTCTGCTACTCCCACGATACGTATGGCCCACCATGTGACAATCAGTACACCGTGGTTGGCAACAGTTTTTCGCGGTGTATCCCTGCCGATAGCATCTGAAACAACGAACCCCTGTGGAAATTACATTTTTTATTTACTTTTACCTCGTCGCAGCGCCCGTTTCCTCTAATTCTGTAGCTATATTGACTGCATCAGTTAAATTCTTCGAATAGTCTGCCCCAACGTGGCGCAAAGTTTCGAGTGGCAATCCACGCAAGAATGTAAGGCCCTATTCTCTTCCTTTGTAGAATATACTCATTCGCTTGATCACTGTCTGACAATTGGTGTTACTTTTAACTTTTCGTATTTAATCCACAAAGCTTCCTATTGTTTTGTTGGTTCTTTAGACTTGATGTTCAATTGCTCCCTATGAAAACCCCAATTGTTGTGCTTTTTAAACCTTTTGAGCAAATCTTGCTTCAGTTCCTCAAAAGTTAGTGCATTTCGTAACTCCTCGTGATATAATACGTGCGCCTTAGCTTCCCCAATTAACTGTAAGGAGGGTGACCAATGTCGACACACGTGCCGGCTTTGCTTGTTTTACCTCTATGCTGGCGTGGTCGGGAATTGCCCTTGTCATCCTCCTTCGCGTCGCCAGATACGTCACGCACGTCAGTTCTGAATGCAGACAGTTCCTGGAGCATTGACCGCTAATGTGCAGACTGCGCTGGCCGCTGTTTTCCTTGGAGGCATTGCCCCTCTGCCCCGTCATTGAACTGTCGAAGTGCTGACTGCTGCTGCGCAAACTCTGTTGGTCATTGGCCTCCTTGTTAGACTTCTTCTGCTTCTGAATATTGAGGCTTAACTTATCAAAGTCTCTAAAATGTTCACTGAACCTATAATAAGACTTGACGTATTTTTCTGCAGGATGTCTGCTTTGAACAACCATAAACAAGACGTAATTACTATACACCTTACAATTAATTTGACCACTTACATACCACTTCAATCAGAACTGTTTATAACCAATGCTTAATTCCTCTGCTATTTAACAAACCAATTACGGAATATATTATGAACATATTTTACACCTTGGTTTCTCTTCCATAGTTAGTGAAACCCACATCCATAGGCGGAATTAATACGAACATAATTGAGACCCCACTCGCAATACAGTTCTCAGTGCCCATGGACCCGTAACTTACCGTCATCTTTAAATTGTGTTGGATGATTTAATTAATCAGCACTAGCTTTCGAAGCATGATCTGACTCCGTATCTGTATTGGTCGACCATTAAGGTAAAACCTGACCAACTCATGGGTTCTTTATGATGAAGGTAGTCGATTGTTACTTTGACACATGCATCAATAAAGTGGCGAAGTGGCGTAGATCACTCTAAGAGCGCCCTGTACAGCGGCGACAGACAAACCTTGACAGATTCCTGCGTACCAGCAGGCAGGTAACTTCTCTGACACTCCCAGATTCCTCTTGCATGCAAGCAAGTGCTGGCGTAGCAAAGCAGTGCCACCCAGCTGTATGTTGTCGAAGGGATTGCCTGCTCACAGGCGCTTAGGAATCAGTCAGAGGTTGTCTCCGTTCAGGTTGATTTTTAAAGTTCTGAACTAAGTTACGTGGGTGTCATCGAGGGTGTTGAGTCGTTTGACACACTCCTTCCTCCTTCCCCCATAATCGCATCACAAGAGGGCGTGAATCAGAAGAGGTGAAAAGGTACAAACACCCTTTACTGCTTCGGAGCACATTCAGATGTCATCGAATGGTTGTGAATGGCCCCTAGTGAATCTGTCCTTATAAAGCAGGCGTTCCAAACTGGTGCGATCTTGTTCAATGGTGCTGCAGCTCCGAGATATCTTTTTGAAATGGCTAAGTGGTGTGGGGAAGGGGGTTGTCAACAGTGTTAAAGGTGGTAAAAAACGACATTCCGTTGCACAGTGCACTATAAACTGTCGTTTTCAACGCCGACATATGTGTAAATGAACGCTCTAAGGGAAGGTCTGCTTTCACTGACGCCGCTTATGGTACCTCTTGAGCCCTGTGTCGGTTCTGTGTCTGAAATGTCATCCACAGGCACCAATAAGATAACCGCGTGATTGAAGCGCTTGGCATCGCGTTCTGCCTCCATCGGAGAGACGCCAATAGAAGAGATAAGATGTGGTTAAGGAGGTCGGGAACTACCTTTCCATCTTGCGGCACGTGGAGGGTGGCACTTGGTAGAACTGCGGTGAAAGTTGGTGCTATTTTGACCTCATTAACCCACCTTAGATGAATCTCTAAGCGAGTGTCGGTACCTTGCTGTCTGAAGCGTCGCTTAGTCCAAGGAGTCCATCATAGGGCGTCTTGCTTTTGCTCCGTTACAGAGAACATCTGAAGGAACTTTTACGCCAAACTTCACATTTCTGCGTTGCAATGGGAGAAAATGACGGAATTCAATAAAGTGGCCTTTTGATTTTTTGTGCAGTGCAGATAAAATCATCGATCTCAGGAAACCAATAGCTTATACGAAAACCACTGCTGTAATTCGCATTGAGACATGTCCTTTATTTGCGTCGACTAGTTTCATGCCGCAATCTTAGCTTCTAGTACGTTATGTTTAGGAAATGTATGTTGACACGAAAAGACTGATTTGTGGATTCCGTTTAAGTAACGTGAGAATGAGATATATTGGGGTTTACAAGAGCCAAGAAACGAAGACCCGTTAGATATATCACAGACGAAAGAAAGTCAACTACACAACAGGAGTTGAGTGCCGCCTGATGATCCTAGAGGCAAGTGACGCGGTAAGGAAAGTATATAGGAGGAGACGACACGGACTGAAAATGGGGACATACATCTAAATAAACGGCTGTGACACAGGGCAGAATGCTATGGCCAGGCATCTCAGAAACGGCGAAACTGGACAAAAGTTCGTACGGTACGGTTGCACTATCGAATTGTCGTAGACTGGTAAGGAATCGTAAGGAACTGACTATCGTTACAGCGCCGAATCACTGTAATAATATAGTATGTCTGATGAGGCTGACTGCAGAATCGCGGTTTGGGGGTGGACTGGGAGAGGGCGCGGGGTCTTGCTGCTCAGTTCCTATTTGAACTAGGCAAATCGGGTGAATTGTTTACCGCTTAGCCCTGGCCAATGGCCATTAGCGTAGCCATTCGAATGTCCTATTACAGCTATGTTACAGTACATTGAGCAAGGTTTGAACGACGAACCGGAGCTGGCGCCCAGGCAAATTGTGCGAATCGACTATTTCCTTTCGCTAAAGATTTTTAATTGGACTGAGGACTGAAGTTAATGTTCAGCTAAAGGTACCATTTGTATGTGCTCCGTTCGGATTTTATGTGCAAAAAATAGTCAACCTCTTTGGATTTTGCGTGCAAAATTAGTCACCCTCAAATAGCTCCGGACTGGAGTGTGACTGATGGTTCAAATTTTGTGCACTGATGTGTCGCACCCTGGTCTAAGAGAAGTTTTAAACGTGTGACCAAATTTTCCTACGTTTGAATTTTACATGCAAAAACATGTTTTTCTGTGAGATTTTTGAAGTGCGACACTTCTGTTCTTTGTACGAATCGGTTCTAACTTTGTACGAAGGTAGATAAATGTGGTAAAGTGATTTTTTAATCCAGTAACCTTTATCTATTATCGAGATACGATGGTTTTTGCATGTACATTCTTAAGTGAAATGAATCATCGGAAAGAGTTCAAAATGAATCAAAAACATAAGAAATGCATTCCAACGATAAAGTTGAAAATTTACTCTAAAAATCTAGCTTCGCTTATATTTTTCACGCAAATAAAAGTATTTTATGAGTCTTTTTACGCCCGCCACTTCCATGTCTCGAACTTGAGCCAATCAGTTCAAATTTTGTAAGAAAGTAAACAAATACTTGTTGCTACTGATCATCCAGTTGTGTTGTGAAAGCCATGGCATAAGCAACATGGTTCGAAAGACAATAAAAACACGTATACCGAATCAGTCGTCACAAAATCCAAAAAAATATGCCTCGATTGTCAAGCTATCCTGCTGTGTTGTCAAAATTATGGTAGGCTAAAACTTGGATACCGGAATGAAAAACTTTTGTATCGCAGTACAAAAAAAGGCGAATGTAAACGAAGGGAGCTATCCCTCCGACTTATTTGGCGGCTTCAGAGACATTTAAAACAAAGCATCTTCAAATATTCACGCTTTTTTGTGGGTTACCCCTATTTTACCAACCGAATGGTTTCTCTAAGGCGGGTCCACACTGAGCGCGCAGAGCCGCGCACAGCCGTTTTGCGCAGCGCGGCGCGGCGCGGCGCGGCACGGCGCGCTCAGTGTGGTAAGATCCACCCCTTTCGCGGGCATGAGTGGTCCGTGCGGTTCTAGGCGCTTCAGTCTGGAACCACGCGACCGCTACGGTGTGTGGTATCCTTAGATTAGTTAGGTTTAAGCAGTTCTAGGTTCAAGGGGACTGATGACCTCAGATGTTAAGTCCCATAGTGCTCAGAGCCATTTGAACCATTTGAACCACCCCCTTCTACATGTGTAGGGAGGGTGAAAACTGGACGTCTAAAATTCTGCTGTGCGCATATACAAACTCTGAGTCTTGAGATATTATTATCGCCGGTAGTATCGAGCGAGCAATTATCGAGGGGAGTCGGAAGTGGTCGGACGCAGCGTGCGACGGAGAGAAGCTGCGCGACCTGAGAGGTTGCAGCCTGCCGTGATCGCGCTAGTAGCGCCGGAGGAGGCTTTGGTATTAACTGAGGATTTTTGGTAATTTGCCTTTTTGCTGCACGTAGTAATTGATTGATTGCGCACTGGAGGGATTTTGTCAGATTTTTGTATGCATACACTGATACTAATATTCATATCTTTGTTGTGGGTAGAAACGTGTATATTGAGTATTGACACTGTGGAATAATTAAAAGTGAGGCTTCAAGGCTTTGTTACTAAAGATATAAGAAGCCGACATTGCCTAGGGGATTGGACCTGTCGCTGCGAATACAGAATAAGCAATCCCCGACCAAGGCAAAATAAAACCAAATCCCCTTTGCGTCTGTCTTGTAGCAAGCGGCTAAAGTGCTCAGTGTCGTTCACCAGCGGTGAGGCTGAAGTTTATGTTCTGGAGCGAACCCATCAAGTCTTAACTCTCTGGATTCAATCAATGTGCCTACTCAACCCCACCTATTTCCAGGTACAATCATCATGCAGCATTTTGATAATCACAGTATTGTCTGAGGTGGTCAATCCACCGCCAGTATTACTGACTCAACTGGTAGTTCGGATTCTGGAGCGGCCAGGTTAAAATGCAGTGTGATTCAAGAGAGGAAGTTGGAGTCCTCTGGCCGTCTTAAGTCCAAAACAAATAATTTTTTGCAACTCTTAACATACAAATACTTTTGTAACCTGATAAACTTCATAAATTCGGAAATACATTAAAAGAATAGAAGATTCAAATTTTAGCACTTCAAGAAACACGAATGACGGACAATAACACCATGGATTCCGGTAATTATTTTCTTTTTAAAAGTAAAACAGATAAAAGGATACTTAATAATACACACACATCTGGGAGTTGCTTTTGCTGTCTCCAAAACATCTTAAATTCAAAAATGGAGGTAAAACCCATTAATAATATACTAAACACATATTCTCTTAAATGCACAAATAAGGCACACAGGTTAATTAATGACCACATACAAGTCAATGAGGGTTAACCGTAGAAAACGTGAAGAAGTCAATGAAACTTGGAAAACGTTAGAAAGCATCATCTCGAAAATTCCCTCAAACCATGTTATTAAAATTTTAATGGGTGATTTTAACGGTAAAGAGAAAACAATATAAGAAAACGGTGGATTTCTTGCGTATAAATGGACAAATCAAAATGGCCAAAGACTTGTTGAAACGTGAAAAATTTAATCTTAAAATCATGTAAACACATTTTAAAAAGAACCCTTCCAAGCAAAACACTTGGCGGGCACCCAATACCTTTATTGGGATATTTCAAATCGATCATGTAGCGATTTCATACCCCAACTTCTAAGAAATTCGAAATGTCCAAGTTAGTAAAAGAGATAATATAGATTCTGTCCATTATTTAATGCGAATAAAAGTTAAACTTCAACCTCAAAAACTCTTCAAACAAAAAATATTATCCAAAATTTGACACTGCTCAAATAATCCCAACTCTAAAAAACAAACTTGACAAAAATTAGTCTATCAGTTGCAAAGCCTAAAAGAAAAATTCCTTCATTCGAAAAAACGTATTATATGACATGCAACAAACAAGTGCCAAAGATTTTGAACACAAAAAATGGAAATATAAGTAGGATTTCTCAGTTTACATACTTGTGGGGAATCATACAGGAAAACGGTCTGGAAAAAGCAGCAAACGAAGATCACTGTCAAAAAATGGCAACTGCATTCTGATTAACACGAAATTTTTGTGATAAAAAAATCACCTTCGAAATTCAGTGAACTTAGGCATTACAGCACTTTAATCAAACCTGAATGTCTTTATAGAGTAGAAATTTTAATTTTAAATAGAAAGAGGGACATTGAAGAAATTAAAAAGAAAAAAGAAAGATTATTAGGAAAATATTAGACTTCACAATTAATGATGGGGAAACTTACAGGCTGAGGAAGTAGAAAAATACACAGGCATACATGGCGACATGAGAAAACGAAGACATATTAAATTTTATGGACACATTAAAAGAAAGGCACCTACCAGGTTCACAACACAAATTTTAGAATCCTTCGAAAACAGAAGTAACTCCAAAACTAAGCCAAGTAAGTGGAACGCTGCGATTAAGGAGGATGTTGAAGTAGCGGGTACAACTCAGGCAGAGGTTGCAGATAGAAAAATATTCAGGCGAAAGACATTTGTTTGGAAAGTTTGTCAGAAGGAAATTAAGAAAACAGACTTGAACACCGTGGTCTGATGAAAGAATGAGACTTCGTTCTGAAAGGACGACACACATTTGGACCCAAAGGAATTCCAACTATCAAAAATTACATTGATGGATGGTACCTCACGTGGTCCTATTGGGCGGTTTGGGCCCATACGCGAATAATAATAATAGTATGTTTTAAGTATGTCAGTGCTTAAATACTATATTGCAAATATTATAGGTTTCTCTTATTTTTTACACTGTTTAAAGCTAATTGACCAAACTCCTCTTGATCATTCAGTATCTATGTATAGAAATGTGGCAGTAGTTGTTGCAATTAGTCCATGCATTTCTCCCTGCATGGATGGCAGTATTGCTTTTGGAATATTTTAGCATGTTGCTGATCAAACAGTTGTAGCGACAAGTTGTCTGTTGCGTACAGGAGCATTGGAGAATTGTACTTTGGGTAGGTAGGAGAATATTTTAAAACTTACGGTCACATAATTGAGAATTGATTTCTGTATAATTCGTAGGAGGAATAATTAATTTTCTGTAACTATTTCTTTTTGTTCTCAATCAGAATACTATTATTGTCAGAGACGGATTGTCTCACATTTCCGTACGTCTTTTAAAATAATTAACGATAGAGTTTCACCTGCCTGCCTGCCTGCCTGCCAGGATTTCGCAGTCAGAGATGCTTCGTCTTGCTCCTACATTTGCAAAATTTTATGTGATAGTACTTAGTAGTTGTTGTATAGTATTTTTGGTTGCTTGCGCGCTGCTCCGAGTTAGTTCAAAACTTTTTACTTCTGCTGTGTTCTAGTTCGGTATTTATTTTGCAACAGTGAAGTTAACAGTTAGTGTTAAGATAGTTGTTCGGGATTATTGTGCCATTTTCTTTATTGCTACAACGACAATGAAAACTAGAGTACAGGCAGGAATGGACAATGCAGTAGAAATAGTTTCAAATGAAGTTTCGGAAAATTTCAGACATACCGTAGCTCTACGTGCTGAGATTAAAAATTCGAATGACGAACTTCGTGACGAGATTGGAGAATCTAGGGCTGAGATTAATGACAATTTAAATCGTAAATTCGAGGAAATGTCAGAACGGTTGAAAACTCAGGTACGTGAGGAACTGAAGTCAATTGTTAATATTCATGAACCCAGACTTGATGATGTGCAGTCTGCTGATATTGTTGAGTTGATACAATAGACGTCACAACAAGAATTGCAAATAGAGGAATTAGCAGAGAAGTTTTAGTCATTACAGTTACAGACGAACACTGAAGTTCCGAAGACGCAAAATCTATTGATGACTGTTGTAAAAGGAGTTGAAGGATTATCAGAGATAGTGACGCAAAAGAACAATGATCAGATGAAAAGTCAGACGATACTCAGCCGGTTTCTTCCACTAATACCGAAGAATTTCAGTGTTTGCAACGTTTTAAAGAAAGGCAGATGACAACTAAACGGCAAAATAAACGTGATGTAAGAATGATACAGGTACAGCTTGACAATATCGAAGAAAAGATTTTTTACGATAACGATACCGGTAGGTTCAATCATTATCATGTGGGAAATCACAATGAACGCACTAATTTTTGAAATGCTGATCACTTCCCTCGTGAACGAGATATGTTTGCAGGACATAATGACTGGAATGCTAGTTACGATAAGAGAGAAAACTCACCTGTTCAGAAAAATAATGGTTTGATCACAAACATTTTCGCGCAGTTACATTACGAGACCCACGTTACTTCAACAACATGGAAAATCTAGTTTGTTGTCTGGGCTTCATGCTTCAAGAATGATGAAACATTCTCAGTTCCGATCAGACCTGCCAAGTTGAAAGAATTAGCTTCTGTTGACGCCTAGGGTCTTGAACGTGATCTGAAGAGGATTATTCATTTGCCTCCGTAGTACTGCAAAATCTGTGTCTGTAGCGTAATTAAATATGAAATTTTTAAAGAATTAGCCGCTGTTGACAGCTAGGGTCTTGAACGTGATCTGAAGTCAAGAATAATGAAACACTCTCAGTTCCGATCAGACCTGCCAAGTTGAAAGAATTAGCTTCTGTTGACGCCTAGGGTCTTGAACGTGATCTGAAGAGGATTATTCATTTGCCTCCGTAGTACTGCAAAATCTGTGTCTGTAGCGTAATTAAATATGAAATTTTTAAATAATCTGGAAGAGATAGGGCATACTGACAATTGATCTATAATCGCCCAAAATTTCGTTGTAATGTATGGCTAAGCACTTTGAGACGTAGGAGAATTGGACCCATACTTATATCACGTTTCTTATACCACCTCGCAGAACGCATTAGAATTAGGTAAACTTTTCGGATCGTCAACACATAAATTGGGATTCACTCCTACCTGAATTTCAAACTGTCATGAACGAACTACCGAATCATTCTACGACTTTACTGTGATGTCACCGCCAGACACCACACTTGCTAGGTGGTAGCCTTTAAATCGGCCGCGGTCCGGTAGTATACGTCGGACCCGCGTGTCGCCACTGTCAGTGATTGCAGACCGAGCGCCACCACTCGGCAGGTCTAGAGAGACTTACTAGCACTCGCCCCAGTTGTACAGCCGACTTTGCTAGCGACGCTACACTGACAAATACGCTCTCAGTTGCCGAGACGATAGTTAGCATAGCCTTCAGCTACGTCATTTGCTACGACCTAGCAAGGCGCCGTATTCAATTGATATTTTATATGTGAAGCATGTATCATCAAGAGCGATGTTCTACAATTGTGGATTAAAGTTAAGTATTACAAGATTTTCTTACTTTATTGCAATTCTCAAGACATTGTCCTGTTCCAGACCTCACGCCAGTCTGCGTGTATTTAAACTCGTGCATTTCGGCCTCCTCTAGCAACACGGTGTTGGCTCTTCTGCCAACACTTCACAAGGCGCCGAGGATATTTCGTTCCTAACTATATACTTGCTTAAATTACTTGTCTCATGGCTTCGCCACAATCTCCAGATGTACCGTCCGAATCGAATTTTATCGCTTGCAGAATCAGCAGACGCAGGCCTTATTGGATGCCCTTGGACAGCTCGTCCAGGGTCAACGTGCAATGCAAAACGATGCGGCTGCCGCCGCTCCACCGCTACCGCAGCCACAACATGCAGTTGCACCACCTTTTCGTCCTTTTGATGCGGCATTGGAAAGCTGGACGGAGTGGTCACGCCAATTTGGATTCCATCTCGCCACCTACAGAATTCAAGGTAACGAGTGGCAGCCTTTTTTGTTAGCATCTGTTAGGGTACACACGTACCGAGTGATAGTGAAATTATTTCCCCGACACGACGTAGCAACTCTGTCCTTCGACGAAATTTTGTCTGCATTAGATGCATATTTTAAAGAATCAGTCAATGTAGTTGCAAAAAGGTATACGTTCTTTCGTACAAAACGTACGGCAGGTCAAACTAATTGGGAGTGGGTTGCAACCTTCCAAGGCCTTACTAGGGATTGTGATTTTGAGTGTGAATGTGGACTCCCTTATTCAGATACTATGGTGCATGATGCAATTGCACAGAACGTTTCTGATGTTCGTATAAGGGAACAGATTTTGAAACTAGTCAATCCCTCCCTTCAACAAGTGATGGACATATTGGATAGGCAAGACACACTTGACTTTGCTCAGCAATCGTTTGAAACTTCGCCAGCCATGTGTCACATTAACCGGCCCACCAGGCGAGCTGCATGGAACAGTAAACAGCCCTCGCGCCCGTCCGCACAGCTGCCGCCAAGCTCTCCGCTAAGTGTGCCATGCAAGCAGGCAAATGCAGTGCTAAAATCATGCCCGCAGTGTGCTAGTAGACATTCGTGTGAGAATTGCCTGTCACGCCAAGCTATTTGCTTTTTCAGTAATAAAAAAGCCATGTTCAAAGTGTTTGCCAGAAAAAGCTTAAATCGGACACTAAAAACCATTCCAGGCCCTTTGCTTCACGCCGGAATCGGAATCGAACCAAGAATACTCAGGCTCGTGAACCTTCGCCCATGGACATTCATGTAGTTAATTCCACTCCGCCCAGTACCACTCTCTCTAACAGTGACAGTGTTCGTCCCACAAATAGTGTGCATCGTCATCGACGGAAGTCCTGTCAAGTCGCAAGTGCTTCTGTACCAGTGTCTGTTCACGTTGCACGAGACTGTCACTCTTGTCGTCAGCAGGACAATAAACTTTTTGTAGATTTGGACATTCATGGCAGCGTGATACCATTCGAGCTCGATACCGGAGCTGCAGTTTCACTAATCAATCACGACACGTACAAACAACTGGGCACACCTCCGTTGCGTGCCACAAATGTTAAGCTAACTACATATTCAGGTCACAAGATCCCTGTGTTAGGACAGTGCAGCCTTCCTGCAACATACAAGGGACAAACGAAACTTGTGTCATTTTACGTACTTCGTTCTTCTTCTGCAGTGAACTTGTTTGGTTTAGATTTATTTCAGTTGTTTAACTTGTCTGTAGTCAATCAGGTCCTATCAGTGAACCAGACTGTGCCTTCCGCCAGTGTTTCTAGTCTATGTGAAGAATTTGCAGACATTTTTGCAACGAGCCTTGGTTGCGCTACGAACTATACAGCACATTTGGAACTGAAAGTCAACGCGCAACCGAAATTTTTCCGAGCGCGCAATGTTCCCCACGCATTGCGTGATGAGGTGGCAAGATCCTTACACGATTTGGAATCACAAGGTGTGATTGAACGTGTGCAGGCTTCTCTCTGGGCATCACCCTTAGTAATTTTGCCAAAACCTCATGAAAATTGAGGCTTTATGTGGACTTCAAGGCAACAGTGAATCCACAACTGGTGATTGCCAATTTTCCTTTACCCCGCCGGAAGATCTTTTTGACAAACTGTGCCCGGGTAAATATTTTTCGAAATTAGAGCTAGCAGATGCATACTTGCAACTACCGGTGGACGAAGAACCCCAGCGCGTTTTGGTGGTTAACACGCATCTTGGTTTGTATCGATTCAAAAGACTGCCTTCGGGTGTGCATCCGCCCCTGCATTGTTTCAGCAATATCTGCAAACTGTTTGTGCGTCGGTCCCTACTGCAGCAAACTATCTGGACGATATTGTGATCTCCGGAAAGACGGAACAAGAACATTTAGCCAATCTCAGAACATTATTTCAGGTCTTGCGACAACATGGTCTTCGCTTGCGGAAGGACAAATGTGTGTTTTTTGCGCGTGACTTACCCTATTTGTGACATGTAATCAATGCCCAAGGCATACAACCCAGTCCCGAACACCTCCGTGCCATACAGGACTTGCCTTCGCTGCAGAATTTGAAGCAGCTACAGAGTGTGCTGGGAAAAATTAATTACTACCATAACTATGTGCCAAATGCCTCTTCCATTTCAGCTCCGCTTCATCGCTTACGCCGTAAAGGTGTTCCGTTCGTCTAGACGACGGAATGCGAACGCGCCTTTCGCCAGTTGAAATCGGCGTTGCTTTCAAATACTTGCCTTACGCCATTAGATCCCCAGAAACCCCTTTTGTTGATGGTAGATGCATCAGATTTCGGGATCGGAGCTGTGCTTGCGCTCAAAGAAGGATCGCATGATCGCCCTATTGCCTTTGCGTCCAAATTGCTCTCGTCTGCGCAAAGAAATTATTCACAGATAGAGAAAGAGGCTTTGGCTCTCGTATTTGGTGTTACTAAGTTTCATGATTTCTTGTATGGTCGTCAGTTTACCATCATCACAGACCACAAACCCTTGACGTCGCTTTTTCATCCAAACAAGCCTGTACCTCCACGTACAGCGCAGAAATTTATTCGCTGGTCTATTTTCCTCTCGCAGTACCGCCACGATATCTTGTATCGGTCCACTGCTAAGCACGGAAACGCTGATGCGTTGTCCCGTTTGCCTGTTGCTGAGGATAGAGCATTCGATTCTTCCGAACTTGCTTGCATGTTCATTGATGCGGAAACCGATGACGTGGTCGAATCGTTTCCGATTGATTTTCGTCGTGTAGCTACAGCCACAGCTGCTGACCCTGTCCTTGCTACCGTTTTGCGTTTTGTTGCTACGCAATGGCCCTTGTCTGAGTCACGGATTGAGGATCCGTTGGTTCGCCGTTTTTTCGCTCACAAGGATAGACTTCTTGTTCGGCTTGGTGTTTCGTTGTTGCGTTCTGATCATGAGCAGTCCAGAGTCGTGGTCCCACGTTCGTTACAGTCCTCTGTCTTACGGCTTCTCCACCAAGGACATTGGGGTATAGTGCGAACGAAACAACTTGCTCGTCAGCACTGTACTTGGTTCGGAGTCGATGCTGCGATTACGAATATGTGCTCTTCTTGCATGGCGTGTGCCGAACAACAATCCGCACCACCGCGGAAATTCTTTGCATGGCCGAACGCCACTTCCCCTTGGCAACGATTACACATCGATTTTGCTGGTCCATTCTGGAATGCTCGATGGTTGGTTGTGGTCGATTCTTTCAGTAATTTTCCTTTTGTTGTCCGGATGGCTTCCACGACGTAATCTGCCACCATCCAAGCGTTATCTGCTATCTTTTGTATTGAAGGCCTTCCACAAACTATTGTTTCCGACAATGGCCCACAATTCATGTCTGCAGAATTTCAGTCATTCTGCAAGGCCAATGGTATTCAACACTGACATCCGCGCCGTTTTCGCCTCAGTCAAACGGTGCCGCTGAACGATTGGTCCGGACTTTCAAGTCACAAATGTTGAAGCTGAAAGAGTCGCATTCTCGGGAGGACGCGTTATTGCTCTTTTTGTCCTCGTATCGCTCTCGGCCCCGAGATGGTCGCTCGCAGGCTGAGTTGCTCCACGGTCGTCCTCTTCGAACCTTGATGTCTTTGCTACATCCGCCGCATCAGGTTCCTGTGCAGCGGCAGCCACCTGCTTTCGCTCCAGGCGACGTTGTATACTATCGCAACTATCGAGGTTCAAGGCGTTGGCTCGCAGGGCGCATTCTTCGCTGACTCGGCCGCGCTATGTATTTGGTTTTGGGGGCCTCTGGTGAGGTGCGTCGGCATCTCAATCAGCTGCGCCTCTGTCGTCGCACGGGTTCTGCGGCTCCCCGTCTGCTTTCAGCGCCGGTGCCGTCCGGTCAGCGCCCTGGGGACCCATCTACTGGCTCGCCTCATCCCCATGTGTTACCGACGCTGCCTTCCATTTGCCCCATGGCGACGCGCCGCCGCCGCCGCCGCCGCCTGTTCTCCCGCCGGCGACGCCCGCAGTGGACACTTTGCTGCAGCCGCCAAGCGCCTCCCCGGGTCACGCGCCGCCGATCGCTTCCCGTGACCAGCTGTCCTCCGACATGGAACTCCTCTTGCCCGCTCCGGACCACATGTCGTCTACGCCCGTCGGGTACCCCGACGCGATGGAGGTCGACCATTCGGCCCCTCCTGTCTCTTTACGGGCGCATACACCGCATGTTGACGTGCACCCAGGACTAGGTTTTCAGGCGTTTCCTAGCTCCCCTCAGACCGAATGGCAGGGTGCGGGTGGCACAGCCTCGCCTGTTGTTAGGCTCCCCATCTCGTCGCATACGTCAACATGGGGCCCTCCCCACGGCGGGCGGAAGCCTTATAACACAACCGTTCGCCGATTTGCAGGGGAAGAATGTGGTGTCACCGCCAGAAACCACACTTGCTAGGCGGTAGCCTTTAAATCGGCCGCGGTCCGGTAGTATACGTCGGACCCGCGTGTCGCCACTGTCAGTGATTGCAGACCGAGCGCCACCACTCGGCAGGTCTAGAGAGACTTACTAGAACTTGCCCCAGTTGTACAGCCGACTTTGCTAGCGACGCTACACTGACAAATACGCTCTCAGTTGCCGAGACGATAGTTAGCAAAGCCTTCAGCTACCTCATTTGCTACGACCTAGTATGGCGCCGTATTCAATTGATGTTTATTATGTGAAGCATGTATCATCAAGAGCGATGTTCTACAATTGCGGATTAAAGTTAAGTATTACAAGATTTTCGTACTTTATTGCAATTCTCAAGACATTGTCCTGTTCCAGACCTCACGCCAGTCTGCGTGTATTTAAACGCGTGCATTTCGGCCTCCTCTAGCAACTCGGTGTTGGCTCTTCTGCCAACACTTCATTTACCCCCACTCCTTATACTAAACAATAAACCTCCACCAGATAGCAAAAACATTTAGTAGCCTTCCAGACACAACAATGTTTAAGAGACCGTGAAATAATTAAGTTAGCATTCGAAAACATCAAGAAAACCGCAGAAAAAATGAAGGAGCTACAGAATGCAAGAGTGAACATCAAGAGCTTACAGGTAGGTCAGAAAGTGTTGCTCCATCGTTTATCTCGTAAAGGAAAGTCTTTATGTAGCAAGTTTTACAAGGTGTATGAAGGCCCTTTTCGCATACGCCGAATCACACACATAAATCACGAGGTCTTCATCATGTATCGAACATCAAAAAGTACAAAGAATAGTACCCTAGGGGGTTTACTGTACTTTGGTAAACATATGCGGTGGCGAGCACGGTTGCAGTGCATTATCTTACTTTAGCGTTCAGCACTGTTTCATACTCTTCTAGCAATCAGTGTATCAGTTAATGTATCTCTTACTGTCAATCTTATTACCGGATTTTAAAGAATAGCGATGATCAGTGAGTTGTGTTGCGTGAAGAAAAGTACTTGGAACTTGCTGACAAGCTGATAAGACAGAGGATTTTTTCTTTTATTTTTGGCGTCTATATGGCAATGTGGAATGGTAATCCATCTGTGAACAATAGGAATTCAGCTGGTATTATTCTTTTCAGTTTACTGGTGAAGTATCTGAATGAAGTGTAATACTGTTATGTTATTTCACGAGTTTAGAATGTTTCTTTTGAGCTCTGGGTGTCGCAGAGCAGACTTGGTTTTGAGGTTCTAAGGGTATGATTGTTTTTCTTGAGGAAGATAGTTTGCACATATAATTAAGTTTTTTTGTGTCTTATGGTAATTTGTGATGTACATTTTGCTTTACCTTTACGAGACAGAATAGTGCATGAGAGTGCATGAGAAGTGCATGAGATGACTTTCTCAGTAGGTACATGTTTTGGGATGTAGGACATGAATTGTAAAGGTACAGGGGAGAGGCAAAGTAATGTGAACAGTGGTAGTAATGGGACGTTTGTGTTTCACGGTCAACAACACAAGTAAGGCACGTGTCGCGATGGACTGTGATGTTTAGTACGGACTAGGCATCATTGCAGATTGTTAACGAGTAGTGCACACTGCATATTTGCGTTCAGACGCCGAGGTCGACGTGTAATGTAAGACCTAAAAGAATTCCAAGGAGGACAGATTGAGGGGGCCCGATCAGTTGGACCATCAGTAACCAAGACAGCTGACTTATTGAATGTTTCAAGAGCAACTGTTTCAACAGTCATGACAGCTTACACAAAACATGGAACGACATCGTGTAAACGTAACAGTGGGTGCAAATCAAAACTAAATGACAGAGATCGTCGTACGCTAACATGAATTGTGTCTAAACAACACAAAACTACAGCGGCTAAAGTGACTGCAGAGTTCACTAGCCATCTTCTAGACCCGCATCTATTGACACCGTCCGCCGAGCACGCCCTAAAGCGAATATTCATGGACGAGCTGCTATAACGAACAACCAACGCAAATATGCGTAAAACATTGTGACCGGAGCTTAAATCCTGGACAGCTAATCAGTGGAAACATATCATATGTTCCGACTAGTCAACGTTTTCGTTATTTCCAGCATCGGGCAGGGTTTACGTCTAGAGAACGCTGAAAGAAGCTTAGAATCCTGATTGCTTTATTCCAACAGTTAAGTATGGAGGTGGAAGTGTGATGGTGTGGGCAGCCAAATCATGGTATTCTGCTGGTCCCATCATTACTCTCAAAGGCCGTGTTACAGCCAACGATTATGTGAGCATTTTAGGTGATCAGGTGCACCCCATGATTCAAATGTTGTTCCCTAACAATGATGCCATATTTCAGGACGATAATGCACCCATTCACAGAGCCTGGACAGATCAGTCATTTTATGAGTAGCAAGGAACTGAATCGCAGCGTCTTCTCTGGCCAGTACACTTCCCGGACTTCAACATTCTCGATTCCTTGTGGGCGGTATTGGAGCACAGGCTCCGGAGCAGATTTACGCCTCCCTCGTCCTACAGGCGTTAAAAGAGATTCTGATCGAAGAGTGGCATGACATTTCACGTGAGACAACACAATCATTATATGCCAGCATTCAAAGAAGAATCGTAGCTGTATTAAGAACAAATGGGGGTAAATCCCCTTATTAATAAATAAGTCCCAAGTGCCTGTCCCCTATGTAGCTGCTGCGTTTATTTTGAATGAGAGACCATGTATGAGTGGTTCTGAATTCATGAAGGTATTTCTGCCGGACAGTAGTTTAACTTCGAACATTTCCGACTGACGCTTGTTCTGCTATCTATGAAGTGTTTTTTGAAGAGTGATAATGTCAGAGATGTATGCGTACACATGATCAATCTAGAGAATACTGTACGATATAGATATGGAATATGACAAGGAATTTTGCTTTAGGATTGCCATGTGAGGCTTATGATGTTATTAAGGTTCATTATTGTGCAACTATGGTATATTATGGAGCAATCATGGTATATTATGTGGATTATGATACGTATGATATTATGATGATGGTTAATGAAGTATGTTGTTCTGAGGAAGAAGGATGAGGCATTGCAGACGATTTAGTGAGGAAGTATTTTTTGCAACTATATATGGAACAAGACAAGGAAAGGAACGTACAGTCTTAATAGAAAGCAACCGGCAGCTTTACTAAATACGTGGAGGTTCTGTTTGTGCACACCTTATTCGAAGGCAGAGTCACAGTGATATTTTCACAAGAAATTAATTTTATCACGAAGGGATTTCTGAGAGGAAAGTAGTATTGAAGTTTTGTTGCTACTAACGAGATGTATTAGGGCGTTAGAGCTGTCGATTATGGAAAAAAAACGAATTACAGTTTGAGGTACCAATCAAACCTGCTATAAACATTATAAACTCTAGGAAACATTAGCGCTTGCAGATAACACATTTTCTTTTCGCCTGTTTGGAGATAAGAGTAGTATTGAGCACGGATACTTTTGAAAAGATTTTTTTCTTTACTGCTGAATTAAGTGAGGTATGCGCGAAATGAATTTCCTACCTTAGTGAAATTGTGTAATGAAAAAGTTTCAGTAAAAAATTTAAAAAAATGCTTTTCTACGTATTATTATTTACGCTCACCATACTCCCTTCTTATGTGTGACACGATGATAATTGATTTTTTTTCTCTGTTGCAGAAGTGTTAAAGAGAACACAAAACTCTATGCATTTGTAGGTACATAACAATATTTTTCAGATCGGAGTATAACGTACGTAGCGATTAATTTTTTTCTAACAATACGAATCTTGCAGTGGTCTGTTATGGAGAACTAGACATTCCAGAAATACCCAGTCGTGCTAAAAACATTCATCCATGTATGTAAATACACTGAAGCACGAAAGAAACTGGTCTAGGCAAATACAGAGATATGTAAACAGGCAGAATACGACGCTGCAATCGGCAAAGCCTAAATAAGCCACCAAGAGTTTGATGTACTTCTTAGATTTGTTACTACTGTTATAATGGCAGGTTATGGGGCGGCTGGTGGAAATTAATGTTGTTATTAGTGATGTAGGATTGTAATGTGGAAAAGATGCATTTCCCTGCCGTTTAACCATATGTGGGGCGGCTGGTGGAAATTAATAGTTCTATTAATGTTTTGCCGTTCTCAACATTGGCAATCTATCTACAATTTTGGCAACCAGAAAGTGATTAGCAAAACGTGAAGCCTGTAATTAGAATTCCTAGTGCCCACTTCACCTGAGAAATACACTTATAGCGACAGCTTAAAGCTCTGAGGAATTAGGAAATTGTCTGGGATTCATAATCAAAAACGATCGTGTAAAAAGTTCTCTGTATTCTGAAAGTCACAGATGAAAGAAAAAAAAAGAATCCACACAATCTGACTAACAGAGCAGTTCAGAGTCTAATGCGCTGATGCAACTATAACTGTCCAAATTAAATGTTTAAATGAATGCTCGCCATAATTTGATGATTAGGTTCATCAAACGCCACGCTAAATAATGGTAGAATGTCTGTCCCACGGCGGCACGTGAAAATATGACATACGCAAACTGAAGATAGATAATTAAAGTCATCCCAGAATTAACACTTCACTCGAAAATGATTTCATGGTTACGCGTAACCCGAGTAACTTATTACTGCATCCGAGGCTGTTTATAGCAATGATACCGATGCGACGCGACTCCCGACACAGATGGTGTGCTATTCAGTGTCTGGAGAGAACTGGGGCCTTGCTTCCTCGCGCAACGTTCGTATGTACACTCCTGGAAATTGAAATAAGAACACCGTGAATTCATTGTCCCAGGAAGGGGAAACTTTATTGACACATTCCTGGGGTCAGATACATCACATGATCACACTGACAGAACCACAGGCACATAGACACAGGCAACAGAGCATGCACAATGTCGGCACTAGTACAGTGTATATCCACCTTTCGCAGCAACGCAGGCTGATATTCTCCCATGGAGACGATCGTAGAGATGCTGGATGTAGTCCTGTGGAACGGCTTGCCATGCCATTTCCACCTGGCGCCTCAGTTGGACCAGCGTTCGTGCTGGACGTGCAGACCGCGTGAGACGACGCTTCATCCAGTCCCAAACATGCTCAATGGGGGACAGATCCGGAGATCTTGCTGGCCAGGGTAGTTGACTTACACCTTCTAGAGCACGTTGGGTGGCACGGGATACATGCGGACGTGCATTGTCCTGTTGGAACAGCAAGTTCCCTTACCGGTCTAGGAATGGTAGAACGATAGGTTCGATGACGGTTTGGATGTACCGTGCACTATTCAGTGTCCCCTCGACGATCACCAGTGGTGTACGGCCAGTGTAGGAGATCGCTCCCCACACCATGATGCCGGGTGTTGGGCCTGTGTGCCTCGGTCGTATGCAGTCCTGATTGTGGCGCTCACCTGCACGGCGCCAAACACCCATACGACCATCATTGGCACCAAGGCAGAAGCGACCCTCATCGCTGAAGACGACACGTCTCCATTCGTCCCTCCATTCACGCCTGTCGCGACACCACTGGAGGCGGGCTGCACGATGTTGGGGCGTGAGCGTAAGACGGCCTAACGGTGTGCGGGACCGTAGCCCAGCTTCATGGAGACGGTTGCGAATGGTCCTCGCCGATACCCCAGGAGCAACAGTGTCCCTAATTTGCTGGGAAGTGGCGGTGCGGTCCCCTACGGCACTGCGTAGGATCCTACGGTCTTGGCGTGCATCCGTGCATCGCTGCGGTCCGGTCCCAGGTCGACAGGCACGTGCACCTTCCGCCGACCACTGGCGACAACATCGATGTACTGTGGAGACCTCACGCCCCACTTGTTGAGCAATTCGGCGGTACATCCACCCGGCCTCCCGCATGCCCACTATACGCCCTCGCTCAAAGTCCGTCAACTGCACATACGGTTCACGTCCACGCTGTCGCGGCATGCTACCAGTGTTAAAGACTGCGATGGAGCTCCGTATGCCACGGCAAACTGGCTGACACTGACGGCAGAGGTGCACAAGTGCTGCGCAGCTAGCGTCATTCGACGGCCAACACCGCAGTTCCTGGTGTGTCCGCTGTGCCGTGCGTGTGATCATTGCTTGTACAGCCCTCTCGCAGTGTCCGGAGCAAGTATGGTGGGTCTGACACACCGGTGTCAATGTGTTCTATTTTCCATTTCCAGGAGTGTATAAAGCCGCGGTGCGGACGGCTAAGGGGACGCCTGATCAAATCGGCTCTCCCGACTAGCCGCTGGGCTAGTAATGCACCACATTAAGTTACCGAATAAATCATAGCTTCTTTTGCTGATGGCAGATGAGGCTCTCAATTTAAATGCGCATTCAGCACACAGGTAAGTAATCATAATAAAAGTCTGACGTCGCTAAGTCAATTATTTTGGGCG
Organism: Schistocerca serialis cubense; assembly: GCF_023864345.2. NCBI lineage: Eukaryota > Metazoa > Arthropoda > Insecta > Orthoptera > Acrididae > Schistocerca > Schistocerca serialis. The sequence goes on along the minus strand of NC_064639.1, from coordinate 753,142,174 downwards.
CGATAATTAATTTACTTACGCTACATGCAGCAGACGAGCTCTGAACTTGCCCTTTGGAGATACGCTATCGCTATAGTTTTATAGTTATTCAATTTATACTTCTCACATCTTTATACTTATAGCGGATCTCCCTTCTACTTAAATTTAAACATCCTAGCCTTATTTATTAGCCTACTTAATCTATCTTGCTTCCTTAATTTTTAAAACAAAAACCAGAAAATTATGAATTTCAACTAAAATTTTAATTTGCGAGATCCAAAGTACTGTTTCCATTAAATAATTATGAAAAAGGAATCTAAATATAAATTTTTAAGTCTCTAGCTCTTTTCTGTTGCGCCAGTGATTTTTACAGAAAAGCGTCCAAATTTCGAAAATGGTTAAAGTTATCGAACTGACATTCAACACATATTAATTTACTATTACTCCTGACATGCTAGAACCGTTTCAGGTTATTTACTTGATTTTTAAAGTATTGCGCAACATTTATGACGTCAGAGCTAGTAACAGCGGACTGGCTGGCACACAATGGAAAGACTGATGAGAATTTATTACGGCGTGAGTAGGCTGCTTCCCTACATCACCCTCTACTTAAATTTTTTATTTTTGAATGTTAATGAACGAAAAAAAATTTAATTACAAAAAGGGAAGCAAGAGTACAGCTTAATTCCCTATGAAAAATTAAAACTTGAAATGTAAACATACAGAAATATTAAAAGAAAACTGATCACCTACTTCAAATATTTAAATTACTTGCATGTTCACTGCCTCTTAAACAATATTATCCCCCAAATTTTTTTCAAAATCAAAGAAACACTTTGGCATACATATTGCCTTAGACAAACAAACACATAAATATATGTAAAATTACGAAAATCTTAAATCCATTAAATGCATTTTTACATACACAAATTCAAAGAAAATAATACAGTTATTCATGATACACAAACAGATGATTGTATCTTAGCAGTCTTTTCTAAACCTGAAAGAAAATTTTATAATCATGACAATTTCATTTTTACACACATGGTTGTAGCCGCTTTGGCTGGCGTTCTACACTTCCACTCACAAGGGTAGAGGAGGGGAAGTTGCTACGGTGTGCGTCCTTCACGTTCACTCTAAATTACATGGTGAAAGGGGAGGGTTCACTGTGAGTTGTGTCCAAGTCACTCCACGCTTTCACGCAGCTACCAGGCTGCCATTATCTGGTTTGTCCTGTAGAACAAACAAAAAGAGTGCCTCAGACTCTGTTCACTTATTATCTAAGGTTCAAATGGCTCTGAGCACTATGGGACTCAACTGCTGAGGTCATTAGTCCCCTAGAACTTAGAACTAGTTAAACCTAACTAACCTAAGGACATCACAAACATCCATGCCCGAGGCAGTATTCGAACCTGCGACCGTAGCGGTCTTGCGGTTCCAGACTGCAGCGTCTTTAACCGCATGGCCACTTCGGCCGGCTATATTATCTAAGGGTGGGTCACAATGAAATGGGGAGATATACATTTTATCCTTCAATATTTTGCTGGAACGAAGTTAACAGAACTTTTTCAATTTTACTCTCGTGGTTACTTAATTGTCATAATCGATAAACAAGTGGCTCAAAACGCCGTTAGTCACGTACTAGAGAAAACTTATGCTCAAGGCATACAATCATAAATCCTATTTAATTTCAATTTATTATTTCTGGGCCGGAACTCTGAACCAATGCTCGGTACATTCCTGACAAATCTGTATTTTATTTACTTAGCTGACTCATCTTAGATTACCTTATTCTTAGAGATAGCATGAGTATATTTGATTAGTATTTGTATTCTCAGCTTCTTTGTACATGTGAGTAACTTGTGGTAATAGTACAGTTCTGAGTGTTCAAAACACACTACGTTTAGTTGACTACTAAATCCACTTATTGGTCCTCTGCTGCTATGTCAGTTACACATCTGCAATTATGTACTTACTTCATTGAAGTGTATTTATGCTGAGCTATAAATAATGTTTCACGTCTGCCATTATGTTACTTAATTATGTTGCTAGTGTATGTACTTATTTAACACTCACTCTATTATAATTAACATTTAAAGCATAGAATAGCACATCTATTTTATGTCTTTAGTGTATTGCAGCTGATCAGTTTGCTCACGTGGCAATCCATTTCCACTCGATCGGACGCTGAAACCACAGGTAGCCTCTCTCGACCTACCACTAAAGTGTATTAAGTAATTATGGCCAAGCGTAATGCTAAATTCCTTAAACCTATAGGACACCATGAGCTGCTCTGTCTCATCTAACATAAGGATACCTATGGTCGTATTCACACCTCCATCTCATAACCTCAATACATGTAGGTGTGTCCTGTCACACACTACACCAAATAACGGCCAGCTCCAATCTTATAAATATTTCCAAGACGTGTCCTTCACGTCTCAACCACAAACACTACTCAATACTATTACACTGCCATTCCTTCCTTGACACACAAGGTGAGATTATTCTTTCAACTTATTTGCATTTTTTTTATCATAACACTAAGCAATCTCTTTTACTATTAATTAGTTACCTCTACAGCATACAATAGGTTTCACTGCCACTTCAGATCCTGCTTGAACACGAATTTGTACATCTTTTTAAAATATTATTGTGGGACCAGTTCCAATAAAACAACAACTTTGTACTTATAATACCACCAGGGTTCCTTACATACTTGTTACTCAAATACATTGTATCTTAATTACATCATACTTCTCTATTGTTTATGTCAATGTTAGGTTTGTCACATTAGGTATTTTCTTCACTAATCGGTGGATAGAATGGTTACAGAACTCATGGCTTGATAGCCATGACGGAAAATTTTTGTATTGGAAAGAACGAGTCAAAATTTTTGTATATAGGAAAGATGAAGAATGAGTGAGACCTGAAAAGGAAAGAAGATCTCACACAGCTGGGACTGCACAGCTGCCACACTGTGTAGAGGTTACAGAACAACCTCTTCCCTACAGAATTCATTAGTTTATTATTGGCTTGATAACCGTAATGGAAAATTTAGTGTGTTGGAAAGAAGAGGTCTCCCTTCTACTTAAATTTAAACATCCTAGCCTTATTTATTAGCCTACTTAATCAATTTTGCTTCCTTAATTTTTAAGACAAAAACCAGAAAATTATGAATTTCAACTAGAATTTTAATTTGTGAGATCCAAAGTACTGTTTCTATTAAATAATTATGAAAAAGGAATCTAAATATAAATTTTTAAGTCTCTAGCTCTTTTCTGTTGCGCCAATGATTTTTACAGAAAAACGTCCAAATTTCGATAATGGTTAAAGTTATCGAACTGATATTCAACACATATTAATTTAGTATTACTCCTGACATGCTAGAACCGTTTCAGGTTATTTACTTGATTTTTAAAGTATTGCGCAACATTTATGACGTCAGAGCTAGTGCAGCGGACTGGCTGGCACACAATGGAAAGACTGATGAGAATTTATTGCGGCGTGAGTATGCTACTTCCCTACAAGTTTATCAAGATTTGAGTGAGTTTGACCGTGGTGTTACAGTCGACGCACGACGCACGAGCATTTCCGAGGTAGCGATGAAGTGGGGATTATCCCTTACGACCGTTTCACGACTGCACCGTGAATGTCAGGAATGTGGTAAAACATAAAATTTCCGACATCACTCCGGACGGAAAAAGATGCTGCAAGACCGAGACCAACGACGTCTGAGGAGAATCGTTCAAGACGACAGAAGTGCAACCCTTCCGAAAGCTGCTGCAGATTTCATTGTGGGCTATCAACAAGTGTCAGCGTGTGAACCTTTCAACGAAACATAATCGATGTGGGCTTTTGGAGCTGAAGGACAACTCGTGTGCGCTTGATGACTACACGACACCAAGCTCAAAGCCTCACCTGGGTCCATCAACACCGACAATGTACTGTTGATGACTGGAAACGTGTTGTCTGGTCGGACGAATCACGTTTCAAGTTGTATGGTGCGGATGGATGTGTACGGGTATCGAGACAACCTAATGAATCCACGGACTCCGCATGTTACCAGGGAACTGTTCAAGCTAGGGGAGGCTTTATAATGGTGCGGGGCGTGTGCAGTTGGAGTAATATGGGAACTCTGATACGTCCTGTCTGATCAGCTGCATCCATTTATGTCCATTGCGCATTCCGAGGGACTTTGGCTATTCAACTAGGACAATGCGACACCACACACGTTCATAACTGCTACAGAGTGTCTCCAGGAACACTCTTCAGAGTTTAAACACTTCCTCTGGCCACCAAACTCCCCAGAAATCATCATTATTGAGCATGCCTGGGATGCCTTGCAACGTGCTGTGCAGAAGGATGTCCACCCACTCGTACTCTTACGGATTTATGGGCAGCCGTGTAGAATTCATGGTGCCAGTTCCCTCCCGCACTACGTCAGACATTAACCGAGCCCATGCCAGGTTGTGTTCCGGTACTTCTGCGTTCTCGCGGTGGTCGCACACGGTATTAAGCAGGGTTGTGTCACGCACTTCAACAATGTTACGTATGACTTCGCAGGCGTACATAAATTGCTTGTTTCATTAATAAAATGCCATTGGTATCCCATTTGACTTTGAATATTCGTTTAGTAGCTTAGTGGACATTAGCGAACTTGCTAGTGACTTTCTTATATCCCCCGGCGGAGTTTCGAGTCCTCCCTTGGGCATGGGTGTATGTGTTTGTCGTTAGGATACTTAAGGTTAAGTAGTATGTAAACTTAGGCACTTATGACCTTAATAGTTAAGTCCCTTAAGATTTCACACACATTTGAACATTTTTCTTATACCCACACACCTAGAACAATGGATCTGCAACCTATGTGAAACTCTTGTGCTAGGACAAGGACATCTTTTGAAGAGGACAGGTGCGTGAACAATTTACGGAATCAAAGTGGCCTTCCTTGATGCAGCAGAGTGCAAACAGTTCCCTCAGATGTCCATTCCGAGTACCAACGGCGACAGTCGTGCGTGATCTATGGTACAACGGAGGAGGGAATATACACACAGCATTTTGCACTGGAGACAGAATGACGGCAATGAATATTGAAAACTACCTCTTCTCTATCATTACATACTCGTTATGTTACAAACGGTTTCGTTCGTTGAACATCCTAAGGCTCCCGAGTAGCGCTACAGTCATGACAAGGGAGTAGGGGATGCGTTACAGTCGGTTGCAAGTTTCCATGCGTTTAGTTGTATTTATCCTCATAATGTCCATCTTCTCTTATTTGTGTCAATAAGCGTTAAGTTTCAAAGACGCCAAGACATCCTCTTCATTCTTTTGATTTTTGTTTCAGGAAACTTACACTGAAGCACGAAAGAAACTGGTCTAGGCATGCGTATTCAAATACAGAGATATGTAAACAGGAAGAACACGGCGCTGCGGTCGGCAACATCTATATACGACAACAAGTGTCTGGCACAGTTGTTAGGTCGGTTACTGCTGCTACAATGGCAGGTTATCAAGATTTAAGTGAGTTTTAACGTGGAGTTGGCACATGAGCGAGGGATGCAGCATCTCTGAGGTAGCGATAAAGTGCGGATTTTCCCGTACTACCATCTCACGAGTGTACCGTTAAAGTCAGGAAACCGGTAAAACATCAAATATCCGATCTCCGGCCAGGAAAAGATCCTTCAAGAACGGGACCAACGACGACTGAAGAGAATAGTTCAGCGTGACGGAAATGAACCCTTCCGCAAATAGCTGCAGAGGCCCATTCGTGGATCCTAGGTGACTGCATGACACAAAGCTGTACACCTCGCTTGGGCCCGTCAACACCGGCGTTGGATTGTTGATGAATGTAAATACATTGCCTGATCGGACGAGTCTAGTTTCAAATGGACCCCACATGTCAGCTGTGAACTGTTCGAGCCCGTGGAGGCTCTGTAAGGGTATGAGTCGTGTGCAGTTGCAGTGACATGGGACCCCTGGCAATTCTAGATACGACTCTGACAGGTGACACATAGGTAAACATCCTGTCTGTTCATCTGCATCCATTCGTGTAAATTGTGTATTCCGACGGACTTCGGTAATTCCAGCAGGAAAATACGACACCCCACTCGTCTAGAACTGCTAAAGAGTGGCTTCAGGATCATTCTTCTTAGTTTAAACACTTTCGCTGGCCACCAAACTCCCCAGAAATGAACATTATTGAGCATATATGGGATGCCTTTCAACGTGCTGTGTGGCCGGCCGGAGTGGCCGTGCGGTTCTAGGCGCTACAGTCTAGTTTCGCGCGGCCGCTACGGTTATCAGCCAGAGTTGTTTTGTGAGAACGAGGGTGGATTGTCGCATCACGCATGGCCACCACAGTCACAAGATCTCTATATTACTGAGCCTCAGTCGGTTATTTAGGAGAGAACTGTGGTGACTTATGTACACCGCCGTCACCGGTATCTGAACTTACCTCTCCGTCGCAGGAAGAATAGTACAAGATCCCCTTCAAAACCATAAAGAACCTATACTCGGTTCAACAAGAAAGTGTGCGCAGTTATCTGTATGGAGAAAAGACACTATTATAAATATACGTTTACATGATTACATGTTATTACTCTAGGCGCTAAGTCCGGAACCGCGCGACTGCTACGGTCGCAGGTTCGAATCCTGCCTCGGGCATGGATGTGTGTGATGTCCATAGGTTACTTAGGATTAAGTAGTTCTAAGTTCTAGGGGACTGATGACCTCAGAAGTTAAGACCCATAGTGCTCAGAGCCATTTGAACCATTTTTTGAACGTGCTGTGCGGAAGAGATCTGCACCCACTCTTACGGATTTATGGACAGCCTTTTAGGATTCATAGTGTCATTTCCCTCCAGCTCTGCGTCAGACATTAATCGAGTCCATGCCAGGTCGTGATGCGCTACTTCTGCGTTCTCGCAGGAGTCCAACACGATATTAGGTACGTGTATCAGTTTTTTGGCTCTCCAGGATATAATTAAATCTAAATAAAGGGTTAGATAAAAACTCCAGGTGTTGGATAAAAATACAATACACAAAACATTACTATGATTAATACGGTGTAGGGAAACTGTTGGCATTGAAAACACAGTGCAGCTGTCCCGGAATAGATACGTATACAATCAGTACCGCCGTAATTTTAAATGTAACGTCCGCAGCGACACCTTTGGTAGTGGTCTTCAATCTGCAATCATTGTGCTTTTGTACACTACATAGATAAACAGCGTGAGCGTTTCAAGTTTTGTTTCGTCGTTTGCAGTTTAAATTGAGTGTAAAATATCTGAAGCGTCACGACGCAGCGTTCCTTGTAAATCATCCAAAAGAATCAAAGCTTTCATATGTAGCTGCTGCTAAAATTCTTAGGAAGCCAAATACGTTCGTTGCGAAGCGGGTTAAACGATATTTAGAGATTGGAAATGTTGATGATTTATCGGAGAGAGGGCTAAGGTGCCAAGCTATAATCAAAAATGCCGACGATTGGATTAACTACTACTTAATTGTTCAATTAGTAATAACATGGCTCAAATGGCTCTGAGCACTATGGGACTTGACATCTGTGGTCATCAGTCCCCTAGAACTTAGAACTACTTAAACCTAACTAACCTAAGGACAGCACACACATCCATGCCCGAGGCAGGATTCGAACCTGCGACCGTAGCAGTCGCGCGGTTCCGGACTTAGCGCCTAGAGTAATAACATGTAATCATGTAAACGTATATTTATAATAGTGTCTTTTTTCCATACAGATAACTGCGTACACTTTCTTGTTGAACCGAGTATAGGTTCTTTATGGTTTTGAAGGGGATCTTGTACTATTCTTCCTGCGAAAGAGAGGTAAGTTCAGATACCGGTGATGGCGGTGTACATAAGTCACCACAGTTCTCTCCTAAATAACCGACTGAGGCTCAGTAATATAGAGATCTTGTGACTGTGGTGGCCATGCGTGATGCGACAATCCATCTTCGTTCTCACAAAACAACTCTGGCTGATAACTGTATTAACAGGGGTCGTGTCGTCTTGGAACATAGCCTCAACTTTGGAGAACTGCGTTGTACCATGGGATGGACGTAATCAGCCAGAATCGTCACATAATCCTTTGCAGTAAAGTGACTTTAAAGAGTGAACTTGAGGCCAATGGGATATCTTGCTATGGGTGTTCAAATCGTCGCTGAACGCTCATTATGTTTCACTTTTTGGACGCAAACCCAGCCAGAAGATGCAAGCAGTGTGAAGAAACATTAACCCGAATAACGACCAAATGACTCTCTTCCACTCCTACTTTTCGACATTGTATGACTTCGGCACCATGTTTTCCAGTTAAGACCATTCGCATCACTCACTAATGAGTGGCTCTGAAATCCCAGATCGCCGTGCCAGTCCCTTCTTATGGAGCTCCCTTTGAGTTGCTATGGTGCCGACAGGTTTCGCAAATATATCATACATTTATGCAGTGACTTTGGCAGCTGCAGGCCTTTTATTTTTCGTCAAAGTCTTCTTCAATGACCGACTGCCACGATCACTCAATTCACACTTTCGTCCGTGTTGTGGCTTAGCGGGCGTCATTGGTTTCTCTGTACGTGGTACAAATCTTCTTGACTGTAAGAAAGTCACTAGCAAGTTGGCTAAGGATCTCTAAGCTACTAAATGAATATTGTACGTTAATTTGGTGCCAGTGGTCTTTGGGACACTTGTTGCAGATAAAGCCATAAACTGCTAACAAGCGATTTAGGAAACGTAAGGCTACAAAATTGCACGTAATACTATTTTAAGTGCATAACACTTAAAATCCTCCTACATAAGTTCTTGAAATCAAAAACGTTGGGTACTTGGATTACGAAAGCACCCACCATACGAGCACCAACATTTTTTCCGCGTTTGAAATTACTTAGGTCCGACATAATGACAAGTAACAACGCAAATACTGTTCATCTACATCTACATTGATACTCCGCAAGCCACCCAACGGTGTGTGGCGGAGGGCACTTTACGTGCCACTGTCATTACCTCCCTTTCCTGTTCCAGTCGCGTATGGTTCGCGGGAAGAACGACTGTCTGAAAGCCTCCGTGCGTGCTCTAATCTCTCTAATTTTACATTCGTGATCTCCTCGGGAGGTATAAGTAGGGGGAAGCAATATATTCGATACCTCATCCAGAAACGCACCCTCTCGAAACCTGGCGAGCAAGCTACACCGCGATGCAGAGCGCCTCTCTTGCAGAGTCTGCCACTTGAGTTTATTAAACATCTCCGTAACGCTATCACGGTTACCAAATAACCCGGTGACGAAACGCGCCGCTCTTCTTTGGATCTTCTCTATCTCCTCCGTCAACCCGACCTGGTACGGATCCCACACTGATGAGCAATACTCAAGTATAGGTCGAACGAGTGTTTTGTAAGCCACCTCCTTTGTTGCTGGACTACATTTTCTAAGCACTCTCCCAATGAATCTCAACCTGGTACCCGCCTTACCAACAATTAATTTTATATGATCATTCCACTTCAAATCGTTCCGCACGCATAATCCCAGATATTTTACAGACGTAACTGCTACCAGTGTTTGTTCCGCTATCATATAATCATACAATAAAGGATCCTTCTTTCTATGTATTCGCAATACATTACATTTGTCTATGTTAAGGGTCAGTTGCCACTCCCTGCACCAAGTGCCTATCCGCTGCAGATCTTCCTGCATTTCGCTACAATTTTCTAATGCTGCAACTTCTCTGTATACTACAGCATCATCCGCGAAAAGCCGCATGGAACTTCCGACACTATCTACTAAGTCATTTATATATATTGTGAAAAGCAATGGTCCCATAACACTCCCCTGTGGCACGCCAGATGTTACTTTAACGTCTGTAGACGTCTCTCCATTGATAACAACATGCTGTGTTCTGTTTGCTAAAAACTCTTCAATCCAGCCACACAGCTGGTCTGATATTCCGTAGGCTCTTACTTTGTTTATCAGGCGACAGTGCGGAACTGTATCGAACGCCTTCCGGAAGTCAAGAAAAATAGCATCTACCTGGGAGCCTGTATCTAATATTTTCTGGGTCTCATGAACAAATAAGGCGAGTTGGGTCTCGCACGATCGCTGTTTCCGGAATCCATGTTGATTCCTACATAGTAGATTCTGGGTTTCCAGAAATGACATGACACGCGAGCAAAAAACATGTTCTAAAATTCTACAAGAGATCGACGTAAGAGATATAGGTCTATAGTTTTGCGCATCTGCTCGACGACCCTTCTTGAAGACTGGGACTATCTGTGCTCTTTTCCAATCATTTGGAACCCTCCGTTCCTCTAGAGACTTGCGGTACACGGCTGTTAGAAGGGGGGCAAGTTCTTTCGCGTACTCTGTGTAGAATCGAATTGGTATCCCGTCAGGTCCAGTGGACTTTCCTCTATTGAGTGATTCCAGTTGCTTTTCTATTCCTTGGACACTTATTTCGATGTCAGCCATTTTTTCGTTTGTGCGAGGATTTAGAGAAGGAACTGCAGTGCGGTCTTCCTCTGTGAAACAGCTTTGGAAAAAGGTGTTTAGCATTTCAGCTTTACGCGTGTCATCCTCTATTTCAATGCCATCATCATCCCGTAGTGTCTGGATATGCTGTTTCGAGCCACTTACTGATTTAACGTAAGACCAGAACTTCCTAGGATTTTCTGTCAAGTCGGTACATAGAATTTTACTTTCGAATTCAATGAACGCTTCACGCATAGCCCTCCTTACGCTAACTTTGACATCGTTTAGCTTCTGTTTGTCTGAGCGGTTCTGACCACAACCGACACTTGCAACGTATTGAGGACACTGCGCACGTGCCATTCGTGGCCAAGTTATACAGCGCAACCTGCAGGCTTGGCTAACATCTGCATTTATGTTGAAGCACGTATTCCCAGTCGTTTTTCTTTATTTTTGTACAACTCACGTAGACCCTTCAGATAACATTGTTTCATCAGAGCGAGAGCCAGTTTAGATAAGTGGCTCTCTCTACGACAGCAGATGCGAAGAACGTGCTTCCATAAAAGAAAATAAACCAAGAAATATACCCAGTGTTGCCCAGGTAATTATATATCCCAATCTTCCAGTGGCCCATCACCTCCTTCCCCTTCTGTCTTCTTCTCCTAACCGGCTGCCATCGCCCCCCCCCCCCTCCCCCACCATCTGCCCAGCTCTTTCAATGTCTTCTTGCACACTCCCTTGTCCACATCCTTCAACTCCGACCCTCTGTTCATTTCGCCTTGCCCCTCTGTCTGTCCATCTGCTCCTCCTCCACTCTCTGTCCATTTCCTTCTAACTGCTCTATCTGCTATTCCCCTATTTGTCTACCTGCTTCTTTCTTCTCTCTCCATCTGCTCCTTCCACCTCTGTCTCCTCCTCCCCCTCTATCTCCTCCTCCGTCCATCCCCTCCTCTTCTGTCACACTAATCATCTTCTCCCTCTCTGTTCTTCCTCTCCTCCTCCCTCCTTTAACTGCCCATCTCGTCCTCTTTAATTTCTCTGTTCATCTCCTCCTTTTCTCTCTCCCTGTCAGTTTCCTCCTCCCGCCTCTCTGTCTTTCAATCTGCTCCTCCCCCCTTGCTTCTCAGCTTTATCACACCCACCCCAGTAGAAGGTTACTGGTTCCCAATTCCATTGTATTTCATTCCAGACAGTGAGTGATATGTATCCCTATTTTGGATGAAATCGATCCAGGGATTAGGAGTAGTTTTTTACTAGTGGATTTGCCTGCAAATGCACATATCACGTATGTTTCACATACATTTAGCACGTTTCTCACACATTTGTCCATATTTCACTTGTATGTAGTTCCAGCAGACTTTGCGATGCAGTTTACGTTTTCACAGAGCTCAGTGTTATGAGATCGTATCTCTTGAATTATGTAAACTACAATGATATAATTTTGCAAGTACATCGTGTATTTGGATACCGTCTGAAAAATATGTTTCAAATACACGTTGTTGTACTGAGGAAGTAATAACTTAAAAGGTCGAGGCTAATGCGGCAGTTGTACTGAATGGACAGCTAAAAAGTAGGAAGCGTTAAACTTATTTTCGTTCATCATTTTGCAGCAGAAGTTAGCCAGAAAAATTCTCGCAGGGGGTTTGCAGTTATATGTAAAGTTTTCTGGGAGTCACGAGATGTTCTTGTTTTCAAATACTGGATTAATATAGTCTGTCTATTTACGTGGCGCGAGCTATGCTTCTTTTTCACGACGACACCCGTTTCAGAGGCAGGTGGTTTCTGCAAGGTCCATAGTAGTTCTGTCCAGGCAGGAAGTGATACGTGTACCACGTCTGGTTGAATCGAGATATGGAACATCCACTTTTATAATATGGCTGGATATCAGCTTCAACCGCCATAAATAAATCGACTGCCGTCACTCGCCTGCGGCGCCCCCTCGTCTTTCACTCGGCGCTAGGCGCGCAGCAGAGCCTGTGTTTCCTTGCGCCACGCGCTCCGGCAGGTGGGAGGGCCCTGTCGGCTGCCGGCCACGGGGCGGCAGTTTTTTGTTTCCCTTCCGGCGCTGCTGTCACGCGAGGCCGCTAGGGCTGCCAGCCGCGCCTGTCAGCGCCTCGACAGGACGATGAGACGTGAATTAAATATTACCGTCTAAAATTCCTGCCGCTACCGCGTGTCCGACGTCGACGTATCGAAAATTTCGGCCCGTGATTTCCGATACATCGACAGAGTGCTATGCTAGCGTGCAGTAGAAGCCTGCTTTTGCGTTTAAGCTTGGAGCTACGTGCTCTTGGGCCTAAAAGTCCCGCCACTTGCTCAGATGCATGATGTTTTCATTCCACTTTCGATAAGAACATCCAATAGTCCTCCTTGGCCACTGATAGCCGCAGTTAATGTGTTTTCTTTCATTTTCAGTTCCCGTCACAGAGTTCTTCAGTAATTTTAAGAAATCTTGTAATTTGAGTATATGATATCTTTCATTTTTTGCTCTTTCATCTCTGGATTGTTTACCTCTGTTCTGTGAAACCTGTTTTATAGGCCAATTACCTAGAAAGGTTTTGTTTTGTCTTTATATTGTATTAGTTAAAAATATGTGTGTTTGTGCAACGTATGATTTCTAGGTTAATATTTACATCTCATCTCCCGCGCGGGATTAGCCGAGTGGTCTAGACGCTGCAGTCATGGACTGTGCGGCTGATCCCGGCGGAGGTTCGAGTCCTCCCTCGGGCATGGGTATGTGTGTTTGCCCTTAGGATAATTTAGGTTAAGTTGTGTGTAAGCTTAGGGACTGATGACCTTAGCAGTTAAGTCCCATAAGATTTCACACACATTTTTTGAACATCTCATCTGCGGTTATTAAGACATTCGTTACATTAAACAGCGCCCATCCCTGTTTCTGGGCATCATTTCTATAGTAGCATAATGTACTCGCAGATGGGCAACAACAAGAACAACGTTTCTGAAAAAGAGAAATTCGTTAAAAATTTGAGACGGAGTATTTTCGAAACGTTTATATTTGGGGAGATGAAACGTGAACGAGAAAGAATCGAGAACAGCTTTTTAAATGTATCTCTAGAGAAGAATGGCGAAGATTACGTGAGTTAATCGCATAACGAATAAATATGATGGATTACCGAGTCTACAACAAGAAGATTCCAATGTACCGGTATGTAGGTGACAGCAGCAATACAAGGATGAAGAGGCTTACACTGAACAGTTAGCCTGGAGAGCTGCATCAAATCAGCTATCGGACTGAAGACAAGATGAACAACAGTGTAATCGTATAAATTTTGCCATGACTGGCTTAATGCAGCGTACATTTCACTGTGTGGCAATACTGTCACTCAAACCGATTTTTTTTTTCAGATGCTCCGAAATGTCTAGCCACTGGGTTACAACAAAACCGTAGTAAACAATAAAGTATACACTGAAGAGCCAGAGAAACTGGTACACCTGCAAAATATCATATAGCTCCCCGGCGAGCGCACAGAAGTGCCCCACCACGACTGGTATGGACTCGATTAATGTCAGTAGTAGTGTTGGAGGGATCTGACGCCATGAATCCTACAGGGCTGTCCATAAATCCGTAAGAGTACGAGTCGGTGGAGATTTCTTCTGCACAGCACGTTGCAAGGCATCCCAGATATGCTGGTGATCAGACAGGATGTTTATGTACGCATCACCTTTCAGAGTCGTATCTAGATCGATCAGGGGTCCCATATCGCTCCAACTGCACATGCCACATGCCACACGCCTCCACCAGCTTGAGCAGTCCCCTACTGAGATGCAGGATCAATGGATTCATTAAGTTATCTCCATACTCATGTACGTCCATCTGCTCGACGCCATTGGAAACGAGACTCGTCCGATGAGAGAACATGTTTCCAACCATCAACAGTCCAATGTCGGTGTTGACGGGCCCAGAAAAGGCGTAAACCTTTGTATCGTGGGGAGTCAGCAAGGGTACACGAAAGCCCGTATCGAAGATGTCTCGTTGAATAGTTCGCACGCTGACACTTGTTGATGGCTTAGCATTGAAATCTGCAGCAATTTTCGGAAGGGTTGCACACACCTGCCACGTTGAACGATTCTCTTCAGTCGTCATTGGTTCCGTTCTTGCAGGATCTTCTTTCGGCCGCAGCTATGTCCGAGATGTGATGTTTTACCGGATTCCTGATATTCACGGTAACTCGTGAACTGATCATAAGGGAAAACTGCCACTACCTCGGAGATATTGTGTCCCATCGCTCGTGCGTCGACTATAACACCATGCTCAAACTCACTTAAATCTCGATAACCTGCCATTGTTGCTGCAGTAACTGCACTAATAACTACGCATAGACCTGTGTGGTCTTATATAGGGGTTGCCGTCCGGAGCGCCTTATTCTGCCTGTTTACATATTCTATTCAAAAATGGGTCTGAGCACTATGGGACTTCAGTTCTGAAATCATCAGTCCCCTAGAACCTAGAACTACTTAAACCTAACTAACCTAAGGACATCACACACATCCATACCCGAGGCAGGATTCGAACCTGCGACCGTAGCGGTTGCGCGGTTCCAGACTATAGCGCCTAGAACCGCTCGGCCACTCCGGCTGGCACATATTCTGTATTTGAATACGTATGCCTACACCTGTTCCTTTAGGGCTTCAGTGAAAACTGCTTAAGAAAGGTACGATTCGTTGTACAAATGGGAGATAAATTCTTAGGCCGGTGACACAAGGTGGGAGACGTGATGAAATGATTCGATCAGTTTTAATGAGAGGAAAAGTATTATAGACGTGAAAACAGTGCCACAAACATAAATGAAAATTCACTGTTACGATAACGTGCTTACAGTTTTGGCAGCTTACACAAATAAGAACATAAAATGATTCCCCTTCCTCAAGAAACACTCACAGCTAAGAGCTACAGCTGAAGCGCCGTCTACTGGTCTAGTCAGGCCTTTCACTCCATTTGCACAGAGAGAGACTAGTCTGAAGTATGGAGAGGTAGTGTAGGCAAAGCGTTACACTTCACATGAGCGATCAGATGATTTAAAGATTGTTCAGCAGTAGCTTAAGAACAGATGTGTGCGGTGAGAAGTCTGTAAACAAGTGTCATACCAGTTCGAAGACGTATATCCGTGTTCATAGAAACTTGTATGATAATGAATCGTTGAAACCTACTGCTAATGAATAGGATAACCAACGTTGCGTTCCTCGAAAACAAGAGTTAGATGCTACATCTTCGCATATATAAATTCGTCGGGGAAGCACTATCAAAAAGCTCCCGCCACTTTACTGGAAAAACACACTCTTCGGATAGTTGTGAGTCTACCGTACCACTTGAAGCTACCGTCTCCACATACATGTATAATCCAATCAACGCTTCCTTTTACTTGAATATTACAATAATTATAAGTACGTATCCATTTACTAAAATTAGGAAATTGATAATTGAGTTAATCAGGTGCCCATAAAAGGATGAGAAACTCTCGTCTGCAGATTATCTGTACTACACGTGACGTTGTTCCACACAGTCACGCTAGTTCGGAGACTCTGGAAATTCTGTTGCCTCAGATGGAGAAAAATATTATGTTTCAGTTTATATATCTAAGGACAATTTACTGTTGTAGTGAATTTCCCATTCATTCAGCCTGCCAATCACACGAAAGTCAGTGCAAATGAACGTACAATTTGTGTCGACTTAGTCAGTGCCTTTACGCTCCATTATGCGGACATCTTCAGATCCTCGTTCTGTGGAAGTGTATTTCAGCCAACAACATTACCAACTCAACGGGAAAACTACAATGACGTGCTGAATGAATGGAAGACATCTTTTGCTGGAACACGAATCTAGTCATGAGTAGTTTAAAGCGAAAATATCTATACAAATGCGAAGATCATTTACTAATTCAGTCTTCCTACAGTCCGAGTAACAGAGATGGAAATAACTGCCAACGGAGCAATCATTATAAATTGTTGTTTTACGTTGGGATTTCACCAAATTGAACTAAAGCCATGTATATGACTATATATATATGGCTATTGACAATTTCAATCCCATGCAGTGTTGATGCAGACCATACTGGTCCTTCTCACTGTTACTTTTCCATTCTTTAACACTAACAGTATCATATGCCTGCGTATTATTCATCGGATCGATAGTTACAATTGCCTCTCAGTGTTTCAGTTTTAAGATCTAGCAGTTACTACGAGATCTACATACAATTCAGTTTAGTTTTTGTGGGTTAAGTGTAATCAATGACCCAATGTCTGTTGCCACTCTAGCTGCGTTAATCGTCGAATGGAATCTTCGACAGTAAAAATAACGTACAACATAACGTAACGGAAAGTTACTGAAAAATGTAAATGAGAGTTTCACTGTCGAAAATTTGCTATTAACCGAGGACTGTATTCATATCCCATTTATAAATTTATTCTGTTTTAAGTAACCTGCATCATTCATTATGGCAGAAATGTTTAAATCAATCTGAAGAATGAAATCTACTTTATTGAATAATTTACTTCCATCAAGCTGAACAGATGTCACACATTAACTACTAAATATCTCTAGTGAATTCAGCCAAGAAGGTACGCTTCTTTTCCTTCAATGACTAAAAGTCTATATGCGTAGGACAGATTTATTTAAGGACGAAAAAAGTTAAAGCAAAACACCCCGCAATCATCACGATCACACACACACACCCGCATGTGCATGCACTGCGAGAGAGAGAGAGAGAGAGGGGAGAGAGATCGTGTGGCTCTTTTATCAGAAGCTTTGTGATAACTAAGACTATGATGGGAAAGATTACCATTCATTACGAGTTTAAATTTGGTATCAGGTCATGCAGATCACAATTTTTCTAAATTGTATTTAGATTACCAAAGATTATTGCAGTCAGATACTCAAGTAAATTCTTTAAGGCTAAACCTGTGTTATGGGATAGGTAATTTTCAATAGCCCCACAAAAATTCTTGTGAAATGGGTCGGCAACTTGTATAAACTGTAGCAAGGATGAGATATTCCACTTATGACTGTAATTGTCTTCTCTTGGCTACTGGAAATTTGGCGATGACGTACAGCAGAGTCAAATAACTAGAGACATGATACTGCCCAAATGTGTCATTAATTGTAAGCAGACTTAGCCGTGACACGACACCATTAGCTAGACAGTGATGAAAAAAAGATGCAATAGCAAAATAAATCTTCCAGAGACATAAATGGAATATGATGTCCTTTCACTCTTATAAAAAAGTTGATAAGAGACGCTATTGGACATATAACGACAATACAATTATAAACTGAACACAGAAAACTGCAATGACGTGCTGCATCAGTGGAAGACATCTTATGCTGGAACACGAATTAAGTCATAAGTAATTTAAAGCGAAATTATCAATACAAATGAGAAGATCGCTTACTGTTTCAGTCTTTCTACAACCTGACTAACAGAGATGGAAATAACTGCCCACAGAGGTATCACATTTCGTTATACTTCTATTTATAAACAATTTTTATGAATCTTGTTGTATAGGAATTTCTTTAGTTGTTAAACAATTTACGTGAGTATTTCATTGGCATGTAGTTTCACTGTTAAATAAGACTGTGCTCGCAGCTGCTCTCCGCTAATAATGAAGCAAATTTGAACATTTATTTATAAAATCTGAAACATACAATATTATATGATTTATTTAAGAAACAGTCAGTTTTCGGAGTTCACCTGTCATTCTCAAATGTCAAAAAGATCACTTTTTAGGATGCCATTAAGAAAAAAGCGTTGCTTGGAAGCATCATATTGTGTATGAGCCATCCGCATTGTGTACTTACAAACCTCCAAAGAGCAAGAGAACCGTGCGACTAATCGTTGATTGTGAGTCTTCTGAAATGTGTTAAAACTGCAAGTGAATGGAGTTCCGGTCACTGGATATACGAATCAACTCCATTGTACTGAAATGTACTTATGTGAAATTGCCCCTACCCCAACCTCGGCGTTATTAATCATTGGAGGGTGTTATCTGAGGAGAATTCTATAAGCACATACATTTCCCTGTTTCTGATGCCGCCAATCAACTTTGGAAACGCAGATGTGCCTTTAACTAACTGTTTTAATTGTTCGCCCATTACGGACTAAATACATTCCCAGTACCTTCTTGATAGAAAAAGCCTTGACAGTAATGAGTAATATGTGTTGTAGATGCACGAACTCATGGTATTCTAAGAGTATTTGTATTCTTCGACGAATCTTTGTGGTGTGTTGCGCGGTGTTAAATACACTCCTTCAAATTTCTATGGCGCCGTATTTTCGTTTATATAGTAAATATAGTAATATCCGAAAAATTATGGAAGTTGACTTCGTACCTCGCAAAACTTCTCTCGGAAAAAAAAAATCTTCAAGTACATTGTGTACTTGTTAAACAGTGTATCTATTTGTTCTTCTGCTCACTGAAATATAATAACGTTGAGGAGCTTTCAAAATGGATATTTGTATTGTGAAGGGAGTGTACATTGTAGCAGGATTTGGTGAGGGGAGATAGCCCGTCCCCAGAGGAAGTTTGTTAGCCGCGAATATTAAAACCCCGTCCCGACTGTCGAAAGGCCAATTACGATTACATGCCGTTACTGCTGCTGCTACCCCTTATTAAACAATTTCAAGTTTTAAGCTGAGTCGACCCAAGGCGTGCCAAGCCAATTTTCTCCAGTGTTTGTTATGTAGTAGGCAATTACTGGAGGCTTGCCGTCGAGAGGAGCAGATATTCTCTTTAATATCTTCGTCGGTATACTCAGACTCTTCAGATTTCTCGTGGCAGACTCACTAATCAGGAAGAAGAGCCAGAATTTTTTCCTCAGTTTTACATTTGTCGGGAATATTTGGACGATGCTGTACAGTTAGGTGACGAAAATTTTGATATAATTTACATTACAGCATCATACTGTCGAGTATAAAGCTGCTTTCATTGAACATTTGAACTGTAGTATTCTAATCGGTTTATCATGTGATTTATTCGTTGTAGTTGATCTGCTCTTCTTCGTAATACGGCAGCTGTAATTAATTTGCACTTTTTGTTCTATTAGGTCGCCCTTATTTTTCAGGTTCTATTTTTTCTTTGAACAAACCTCCAGTCTGATTCCATTGAGCAAAATTCTGAGTTGGTCATAATTTGATTTTAATATAAATAGGAACAGGGGTGCTTCTTAGTTACTCTATTCTTATTTCTCACCACAAAAAAGTTACTCACGCAAAGCTGATTATTCAGTAGCTTGAATACCTTCAATATACTTTTTTTTTTTAATTCAATCATACAACCTGTAAAGCTACCGCAAGCCACTATTTAATGCATTGAACACAATTTCGTGTGCTACCTCACGGCTCCTTTGCCGGAATACATATTTTTTCCAGAAAGTCGCTCCCATACTCCGAAATCGTAAAAGAAAACCATTAAAATGTTTACAGATGTCAATATGCTTCCAATTACGTTATCCAAGCAAGCTCAGATGAGATAAAGAGTATGGAACAGTACCTTCTATGACTGCTACCTGCACTCAAAACCGCACTACGACTGGGTTCAACCCCACTGTCTGTGCCTTGGGGTGACTTAACCGTCACGTCAGCGGATCATTGTGACTTGTCAAATAATGCTTATAGTGAAGGAAATAGAAGCAAACAACCTATCTGTTTTAATTTATTGGAACGCTGCAGTAAATAATTTCGGTGCCAGATGGAATATTACGATCTCTGTAGGAAAATAGTAGATATGCTAAGGTTGATATTGTTTTTCCACATTCTGCTATCTTTACTTTTTTAGTGCTGAATAATGTTTGGACCCAGGGGAGTACTCCCGTTCATTATTTAATAATAACCATTCAAGTGAAGAAATCGGTGTACCTAATGATTATTGTAGTCATGTGGCATCTTTTATGGAAGAGATGGAGAAGGAGTCCAACAGTTCTTTAGTCTGTAAAAGGAGGTAAGTAAAAGCGGGTTAATTACTGGCTGGCCTGGGCTGTATCAAAATGGCCGCTTGCGCGTTACGTAAGAATTAAGAGAGTAATTCTAACCATTTTGAAAAGTTTGTAGTCTTTAACTTTTTCGATTTCACCGTAAAAACACAAAAGGAATAACAGTTTTCTCCTGCATACCGGTGTAAAGCGAGACAGGTATGTTTTTTCTAGATTATAAAACTAACCAGAATCTTGAAATATAGCACTACGATATAACCTGTTCGTACTTCTCTCGTTCATGTAAATCCCTTCTGTCTGCTATCACTAACGATTATATCGCGAATCAATTCTCAAATTGTGGCGTATTTGATAATCAACATATTAAATTATTTTTCTCTCACCAACTACCAAGCAGTCAAGCCACACAGAAGAAGATTATACACTGGCTACCGTGTACACGACGTATATACATCTGCATTTGAACACATGAGGTGCAACAAACTACAGTAACATTTTTAGACAGTAAAACTAGAACAGATAAACTGGAAAAATGGTGATTATGAAATATTTTCCCGGTGGCAGCAAAACAGCACGTCAGGTAAAGAACATCACTACTCATTCTTAGCGCTTTTTAAGTTAAATGTGCGAGCAGAATTGATTTCTTTTTGCTGAACCAACTATCTGCTACGCAAAGAATTTGGTTTCTCTTCTGGTAGTGTCAGAGTTTTGTTTTTTTTTTGTTTTTTTTTGTAGAAATTTCACAAGAATATTGTTCACAAAATGGAGGAAACATTCTTGTCATACACTATACATAACATAGAGCATGCATGCCTCTATCTCTGGCGTCTTGACGCTTGTAACCAAAGTTTAAGTCACGTGACTAGGGGCAGAAAGCTCAGCTCCTGTCATTACACGCTGTGTGAAGTGAAGCTTACAGTTACAGTTAGTCTCATTCATACCGTTAATTTTGTCAGTTCAACGAACTGTAGTAACTCTTACACATGTCGTAGTGCAGTTAACCTAATTTCTCCGAAATTCCTGATAATAAAGCAGTGGTTACCTTATTTACATGTGGTCAAGCTGAAACGTATTGACAGTTATTTTAACAAGAATCATTGTTCTTTTGTGAATACCTTCTTTTTTTTTCACTGTGAATTCCTGTAGTTCATTGCTTCCACAGAAGTGGAAAATGAAGTAACAATATCGAACGCTGTATTAATTTTTTAAGGATTCCACAAGAATGTAGAATATGTGTGAAATGCTTAGTAAGTTTTCCTAAGAAGGGATCTACATCTTAACGATATGTCGTCTCAAAGGCTTAGTCATTCATCTAGCCTTGCATTCCACGACCATCATCCATCCTAGCTTTCAACTTATGGAAATACCACTGCCAGTATTTCACTTACACAACTGAGATTTTCGTCACTTTATCTCATTTCTAGGATACAAAAAAAGACTTATCAGAGCATATGTGAAGGTTTTTACTTCTACATTAAGTAAACAGCTCAACAGGTCAACATTTGACCTGTAAAAATAAGTCATAAATTGTACACTATAAATGTGTAATGACATACTCGGTTTCATCCCCCGAGTCACGTGACTTAGATATTGGTTTCAGTATAATGACGTGCGCTGTCTATGTTATCTCTGGTCTATGACTCTTGCGGTAGCGCGGAACACGCTTAGTTTCACGAAGTTGTTTTGCAAAGATATACGTGTCAGTATCGGAGATAAGTTACAAGTTTGCATTATATGTGAACAATTTACGTAGTGAACATAAGATGAATAAGAAAGAGAATGTTATTTAATTTCTGAAATTCATACACGATGCTGTGGTTGAAACTAAGTTTGAAACAACAACCGTGGAAAGCTGAGGGGAAGATAACACTTTAGATACTATACCCGACGTTAATGTTGAAAATGTTCAGGGTAACGGTAGCGATGTTGTCGCTCCGCAAAGTGACGCAGCATCACAGTCGGAGAGGAAATGTAGTTCGGAAGTAGCAATACCAGACCTTATACTTGATCCTTTTTTACAACTATATCAAAGGAAAGAAGCTTCAATCAATCAAAAACTTGATGAAAACAGTCAAACACTTGACAATAATGCTGCAAAATTATAGGCTAACGATGTTAGTAATCTTAGATGCAGAATACTTTGAAAACAGACGTGGCGTATCACGTCATTTAAGTGATACTCGGCAACATAGAAGCAATAACTAATGACATTTCAACATTGAAAAGGACAGTATAAGACATGCCAGACCAGATTAAAGAACTGACAGATGATTTTGATATAACGCGGTTAGAACATACTTTACTATAGTAGTCAGTTCAACAGGTAGACAAACAAGTAGATGACATAGCAATGAAACATGAGAAACAAATTGGACTTTTTACGAGAGAAACAGTGTTTAATTGTTGATATGTTAGAGACAGAGCTACAGAGGGCTTTTGAGCAAACGATTACCGATGTGTACGCAGAACAGAATACTGGTATGGGTCACATACAACGAACATTTACGCAAGAACTACCTAAGGGTAAGTAAGGATCGTGTGCGAAAAAAAATAGGAAGACAACAGGACAAATTAGAAGATGAATGGAGTGGCATTAAAGAGAAGCAAGGAAAGATAGTAGCTATCGAGGTAAGAGTAATGCTGCTTATCATAACCCATTTACTCAAGCAAATGAATGTGCACAAGGAACAGTAGCTAGTACAATCATAGTATCACAAAAGACTTTCATCAGCTATATTAGAAGGAAGCCTTTAAGAAACCGACAGATCCAGGTGTTCACCCTAGGAAAGAAATCTGTTTATCCAGTTATTTGCGTAAAAGATTTTTGAAGGGTGTTGCCTACAGCTTGCTCTGAACAACAAAAGATCCAATATGTATTAGGTAAGGTCAGGCCTCGCTTTTGGCATCCGAGACGGCATACATGTGTCACACACAGCAGAATTTGGAAATGCGTTTCTTGCGAAATATTGGTCGCGTTGTGTGCAGGAATGAATAAAAAACGACACCAGTATTTCGTCCAGAGCCTTACAACATCAGGCAGAGATAGTTAAAGAAATACTTCAAGAAGTTTATAAATGAGACTCGTTTCTGGGATGAACCGGTGGCTCTTAGTGATGTTCTACACATTTTGAAGGAAAAACTTCCATTTCACATTAGACAAAACTGGTACAGATCCCAGAAACTAATAAAGGATACTTTTTGTCGGTTCTTAATTCTGCTGACCTAATAAACGAAGATATGAATTTAGTTTACTCGTACTGAGTATAAAGGGGCGACCTCTATTTACTTTCTTAGGAGAAGGAAAACTTCTTAGCCAAGATCGCTATAAAACGCTGTATTGTGATTGACCGTTTTCGGTAAACCGTGTTACTAACATCAGATATACCTCCGTGTTTATAATAACCTGTACAGAGGTATATCTTATGATGGTAACATAGTTTACCGAAACCGGTTATCCACAATACAGTGTTTTATTGCGATCTCAGCTAAGAAGTTTTCCTTTTACTAAGCAAGATATGAAGGCTAAATAGCAGTAACAATCACAATGAGTGCACTGTGCCGCTGGTGCGCTAACCATTCTCACACCGAGCCCACTGCACGCACAAACTGCAAAACAGTAGCTGACCCATCAGGGAACAGCAAGGCACCCGTAAAATAAGCGTTGTGCGACAAGAAGAAGCCCGGAAACACCAACAGGTCAATTAGTACGATCACATAATTTTAGCAAATAGCTGCCTGAACAAGCAATTCAAAATACGGTACAATAACAACCGGAAAACGGCGGGTGACAGATTAAACTAAGAATTCCAATAATAGTGTAATCTGTAGCAAGCTGGAATAATGTATGGTTTAACGCAAAACCTATTGTGCTCTTTGACCTGGATTTTTTTATTGAAAACCCTTAATAGTTCCTGCACGATGTGTAAAAACAATCGAACGTCTGTGTAAAATGTCAAGATGATCCTTTCTGTCAGTTTCTGTACGTTGCTCTACTTTATCCACCTTTTTCTGATCCAGACTATGTATACCGAGCTCCTGATCCATTTCATCGTAAAAGGAACTTGCCCAGCTTGGGTCATTACCAAAGTATTCCGATAGAATCTGCAATATATTGTCTGTCAAAAAACATAAATAGTTTATTTTCTCTTCTTCTTTCGAGATTCAGTCTCCAAATGTTAATGAAACTGACTTACATCCCATTCCTACTTTGGTGTCATTGAAATTCAAAACAGGTTTATATTTGCTTAGAAAATCTACACCTATTAGTCACAAAAAGTCTAAATAGGTTTACCGCTTCACGTGAACATTTTTTCCAGAAATAGCCCCTTGTATTTTAATCTTCCGTAAAGGTAAAATCGGACAATTTGCTGTCATCCGTTTGTGGTATGCAATGTCACTGACCACAGGAATAGGGATACCAGAGTCAAGGACAGAGAAAAGTGTAGTGTTGGCTACTGAAATGTTTATTATTGAATATACTTCAGAGTTTTGTTTTTCATATGTCTCTTCCAGTGAAAGGTGTCTAATGTCTTCAAAACGCATGAAATTCAAACTTTCGACAGCGGCGTGGTTTGAGTGAGTCACAGAGTTGCTTGCTGCCGGAGTCGCGGGTCATTGTCTTGTACTGCTTCCTCGTCGTTGATTATCTCGTAGATTTGGTGAACTAACTTTAATTGTTTCTGTCTGTCGCGCTGTGCTTGCCCTTCCTGAAATTTGCCACTGTGAATTGTTATGTTGATTACTGTTATTGCGTTGGTGTTGACCGTATTGCTTGCTATTTCTAAGCTATTTGCTATTCCCAAGCTATTTGCTATTTGATGTTTTTTTTGTTGTGCCATGTACTTTGCGGATTCGATTTATCTGAAGTGTACCAATAAGAATGCGTATGAATACCATCTGAGTGGCGTACTGTCTGTGGCTATTTTTGTTGTGGTGTACGTGATTACGCCTGTTCGCATTAAAGCAGTTCCTGTGATGTGCGTTAGTGTGTTCATAGTCAGAGCTTCGTAAATTAATTTTGTCACAGTACTGTCAGAAAGGTCACAGTTCGTAGTAATAGACGGAAAGTCATCGAATAAAACAAGGAAGTGTTTCTATTGTTCCTGATGTATATTAGCACACCCGGAGACAGTCTGAGTAGCCCTATTAGATTGTTTGCAGATGATGCTGTCATTTGCCGTCTTTTATCTGAATTGGTTTTAGGTTTTAATGTTGAATATGGTGCGGGTGGTTTTACTTTTTTTTTTTTTGGCTGAATAGAGAAGAATTGTTTTTATGAGAATGTTGTTGGTTTTAATTTTTTTAGTTGGTGATTTTCATTCTTTTATATTTTTTACTAAGCTTCCTGTTATATCTTTTGGGCTTGCGTTCGAGGTACTTTACTACGGTTTCATTATAATAAGTTAATGTATTTGGTCGTCAAATGACCATAGCGAATTGCAAAATGATTTATATAAGATATCTACATGGTGCGAAAAGTGGCAATTGAACCTGAATAAAGAAAAGTGTGAAGTTACTCACCATGAGTACTAAAAGCAGTACGCTACACAAACGTGAAGGCTGTAAATTCTATTAAATATTTAGGGATTACAATTACAAATAGCCCAAATTGGAACGATCACTTAGATAATGTTGTGGGTAGAGCAAACCAAAGGCTACGATTCATTGGCAGAACACTTAAAAGGTGCAACAGGTCTACTAAAGAGACTACTTACACCACGCTTGTCCGCCCTATTCTGGAGTATTGGTGCGCGGTGTGGGATCCGCATCAGGTGGGACTGACGGATGACATCGTAAAAGTTCAAAGAAGTGCACCTCTTTTTGTATTATCACGAAATAGGGGAGATAGTGCCACAGACATGGTACGTGAATTTGAATGACAATCATTAAAACAAAGGCGTTTTTCGTTGCGACGAGATCATGAAATTTCAATTACCAGTTTTCTCTTCCGATTGCGAGAACATACGGTTGGCACCCACCTACATAGGGAGAAATGATCATTACGATAAAATAAGAGAAATCAGGGCTCGCACAAAAAAATTTAAGTGGTCGCTTTTCTCGCGCACCGTTCGAGAGTGATTGTACACCGTCAAATTCTTCTTTTTCATTGTCGCGGTTACGCTTTCTTTCAATACGCTCAACCTTCTCATTCATAGTGTTCCAGTAAAGCTTATTTTCACGATTAATTGTCTCTTGGTTCGCCTTAAAATTTATTAATGACTGATATTCTGTTGTGTCTTGAACCTTTATTTGCGTTTGTTGACAGATTTTCCATTTGTGTTGTCAGGTCGTCAACTTTATCATTAATTGTGTTTAACTGTGCTTTTTGTTCTGCAGAATTTAGTGTCAATGTTCCCGCTAGTTCGCTAATTTCTTTTACCATTGTGTTAAGCTGTTCGTTTTGTTCTTTTATGTGTGTAACTATCGCACTCGCAAGTGCAGTATAGATTTTAGCTAACAATTCTTCCTTGTCATTATGCTGACTTGCCTTCAAATTTTCGTGTTCTTTTTCAAGGTCACATGTTCTTGTTGCGGAACTATTAATTATTGGTTGAAAGTCATTTTTAATTTCATCCCTAAGTGATTTACTGATTTCTTCCTGTGATTTGTCTGTTTTCCTATTCATTTCATTTTTTGTTTTGCCAATTTTATTTCTCATTTCATCTTGTGTTTCTTTAAGCATCTGGAGGATTGATTCTAGAAAATCCGTCGGATTCGCGCTGTGTGGTTCTCTATAATTGTTCACTGATTGTGATGTGTGTTGTGTTCATTCAAAAGACAGTGACGTAAAACCTGATTCTGATGTACCTATATGGACATGGTGTCTGTATTTTTCAGACATGTCAGAAAAGAACAGACACCATATCCATATAGGTATATAATTCTGGCGATACCGGCCATGACCTTCCTCTTCTGTGCAGGTACGAATGTCTTCCACTAGTAATGAGTGTGTTGGGTAAGGACACTACGAATATGATGTGTGGACATACAAGGTGAGAACGTGGGTCTCGCGGGAAGCGTGCGCGAGATAGTCCCTGCAGCAGCACTATTCTCTGTGCCGTCGATGGTTCAGATGTCTCACGGCGTCGTGGTTGTGTGGTCACGTTGTTGGACTGCTAAGTGAAAGTTCCGCGTTCAAATCCTTCTCGTGTCCCAATATTGCCAGTACGGTAGCTCAGCGCGTTCGGTCAGAGAGTTGGTTGGCCTCTGTAATAAAAAAAATAAAAAATAAACTTTGTGGAAGGATCAACAAACGAACTTGAACGGATGTCATGTGACGTCCGCGGAAAAAAAAATAAAAATAAAATAAATAATGGGTAGAGCGTCTGCCATGTTTGCAGAAGATCCCGGGTTCGAGCCCCGGTCGGGGTACACATTTACACATTTTCACCTCTCCCCGTTGGTATATATCAACGCCCGTCAGCAGCTGAAGGTATTAATATACACTCCTGGAAATGGAAAAAAGAACACATTGACACCGGTGTGTCAGACCCACCATACTTGCTCCGGACACTGCGAGACGGCTGTACAAGCAATGATCACACGCACGGCACAGCGGATACACCAGGAACCGCGGTGTTGGCCGTCGAATGGCGCTAGCTGCGCAGCATTTGTGCACCGCCGCCGTCAGTGTCAGCCAGTTTGCCGTGGCATACGGAGCTCCATCGCAGTCTTTAACACTGGTAGCATGCCGCGACAGCGTGGACGTGAACCGTATGTGCAGTTGACGGACTTTGAGCGAGGGCGTATAGTGGGCATGCGGGAGGCCGGGTGGACGTACCGCCCAATTGCTCAACAGGTGGGGCGTGAGGTCTCCACAGTACATCGATGGTGTCGTCAGTGGTCGGCGGAAGGTGCACGTGCCCGTGGACCTGGGACCGGACCGCAGCGACGCACGGATGCACGCCAAGACCGTAGGATCCTACGCAGTGCCGTAGGGGACCGCACCGCCACTTCCCAGCAAATTAGGGACACTGTTGCTCCTGGGGTATCGGCGAGGACCATTCGCAACCGTCCCCATGAAGCTGGGCTACGGTCCCGCACACCGTTAGGCCGTCTTCCGCTCACGCCCCAACATCGTGCAGCCCGCCTCCAGTGGTGTCGCGACAGGCGTGAATGGAGGGACGAATGGAGACGTGTCGTCTTCAGCGATGAGAGTCGCTTCTGCCTTGGTGCCAATGATGGTCGTATGCGTGTTTGGCGCCGTGCAGGTGAGCGCCACAATCAGGACTGCATACGACCGAGGCACACAGGGCCAACACCCGGCATCATGGTGTGGGGAGCGATCTCCTACACTGGCCGTACACCACTGGTGATCGTCGGGGGGCACTGAATAGTGCACGGTACATCCAAACCGTCATCGAACCCATCGTTCTACCATTCCTAGACTGGCAAGGGAACTTGCTGTTCCAACAGGACAATGCACGTCCGCATGTATCCCGTGCCACCCAACGTGCTCTAGAAGGTGTAAGTCAACTACCCTGGCCAGCAAGATCTCCGGATCTGTCCCCCATTGAGCATGTTTGGGACTGGATGAAGCGTCGTCTCACGCGGTCTGCACGTCCAGCACGAACGCTGGTCCAACTGAGGCGCCAGGTGGAAATGGCATGGCAAGCCGTTCCACAGGACTACATCCAGCATCTCTACGATCGTCTCCATGGGAGAATAGCAGCCTGCATTGCTGCGAAAGGTGGATATACACTGTACTAGTGCCGACATTGTGCATGCTCTGTTGCCTGTGTCTATGTGCCTGTGGTTCTGTCAGTGTGATCATGTGATGTATCTGACCCCAGGAATGTGTCAATAAAGATTCCCCTTCCTGGGACAATGAATTCACGGTGTTCTTATTTCAATTTCCA
Organism: Schistocerca serialis cubense; assembly: GCF_023864345.2. NCBI lineage: Eukaryota > Metazoa > Arthropoda > Insecta > Orthoptera > Acrididae > Schistocerca > Schistocerca serialis. The sequence goes on along the minus strand of NC_064639.1, from coordinate 753,112,932 downwards.
GGAGTGTATAATTCTAATTTTGATTCGGACGTCTCTGTACCCATTTGTTGTGAAGTTTCGCACGACTGTGGTGACTTTTGTAAGCTTTCGCTAGACTGTGGCGACTTATCGCAGACCGATTCAACTTCAGAATTCGCATGTTCATTACCCATCGCTTTGTCTATTTCATTGTCGTTTAGTAAATTGGTTAACAGTTGTGGATCCACGAAATCTCCTGCTATCTCATGTAAACTATTGATATTTGCTAAATGCTCAAGGTGATTTATCCCATCCTGTACCGACTCTTAGTTCTGCAACACCCTCTATTATCATGTGCTACGACTAACTTTCATATTGCTTTCCGTTGTATCAAACCTGATGAAACACTATATGTTGGAAAAACAAAATTGCTACAATGATCAAACAAACCAAAATAAAACTTTACTACCGTGCTCGCAGATAATAATGAAATAAATCCAAGCAGAACCTGTAGTTCAAATGGCGCTGAGCACTATGGGACTTAACATCTGAGGTTATCAGTCCTCCAGAACTTAGAATTACTTAAACCTAACTAACCTAAGGACACCACACACATCCATGCCCGAGGCAGGATTCGAACCTGCGACTGTAGCGGTCACGCGGTTCCAGACTGAAGCGCCTAGAACCGCTCGGCCACTCCGACCGGCCAGAACCTGTAGTATTATGCCAATTATTTACATAACGAAGTAATCGATAATCGTGACACGACACAAAATTTCAGGGATTGAAAACAGAATTTTACACTAATTGCCGGAAAAGAAGTACAACATTAGTATAATTAGGGCAGCGCTATTTTTGCTTTCGAGAAACCCAACATTATGTAACTACGTATCATCCAAAAGAACCAACGAACTATCCCGGCCGAAAGCTGAACGTATGTAAGTTGCTCTTTATATTTGGTTTTGTCTGAAATTTATCCCAACTTTACAGAAATTAATACCAACTGTAACTGCTCTGAATGCAGCTTGATTTTGTCTTAAAAGCGCAATTGAAGTGAAACAGTTATCTTGCCCTAATAAAAATTTCCACTTACCTCGCGTCTTGACAACATCGTTGCAGTTTTCTCGAAAGTACGACAGCAAACAGAAAGCAGTTAGCGGATAAGCTAAATTTTTCTTCAAACTGTTGCAAGTGGTAATGCCTAATGATAAACAGTGGGATGGGGAGAGTAAATATTCCTATGAAATGATATTCCAAGACAACGATTTTAGAATGAAACATACTATATTCAAAAGACAGAGTCGCGTGGTTTTCACACACAACATTAGTCTCAACAATACTATGCTTAAAAAAGTGAACAATGATTTAAAAATGGTACAGAGTTAACACAGAATTTCTATAAAAACCAAACAGGTTAACCAGTTAATATGTTAATCAGTGATTCAGGGAAGGGGGTGGTTTTTCTCCCAACTCTGAGCAAGTGAAGTAGCTGACAATAATCACTCCGCAAAATTAGGTGCGCTATTCTGCAGTCTCACCTCTAACTTCTTCTATTCAAAAACAATCACATTATCATAAATTTACATTCGTTTCGCTTTTCATTGTCTACATAATACTCCTCCATGCTATCCTTTCCTCATCTAACAGATACAATTACAAGTCCATACAACACTAATAAATACGTCCATGATCTGTCACACTTCAACTAAGAATGTATCAGACTGTGCAGAGGCAAAGAGTGTACTGCGATAAGACCAAAGGTTATTTAATAGTAACGTATCTTGCTCTCTCTCTCTCTCTCTGACGTACACATCGATGACATACAAAAATCAAAATGGGATGACCACCTTAAAATAGTACAGTTTAAACACGGGCGGCAACTGAGTATATGTCTGTTAACATACCCAGGCTACATACATAGTTTAAGTACATTTTAAATAACAATTTTGAACGTCCCTTCTGGGTTGAAACCCTGGTTCTGTTAATATCATAACGGTCAGATAGCAGAACATGACGGACCGCAGACCTAATAAGCCTTCAAGAATTAGGTAAGGAATCTCGCGTTACAATTTCCAAGGTGCCAACACAGAAATTTTCACAGCTCTCTGGCAGCGCATCCGGTCTACTAATAGATTCGGCCGGATGAGAATATAAAACACAATTAAAAGAGCATGTTCGTCATAAATGTTCATGACAGCAACAGAAGAAGCTGCGACTATCGTCAAAATTCCACCGCTTGCTCAGACGTTGACAGTAATAAGGCCAGGCATCATTTGGTAAGGAGAAACTTCAATGGTTCTGAAACGTTATTCAAGTCCCACTAGAGACAAGCATCTCGTGACAGAGTCGCAATCGGCTTAATCGACAAATTAATATTTTCGTTTAATTTAAATAACTCCCTTAGACTCAAAACTAACAACAAATATGAGCAAATCTCACTCCTCGTTTAATTCCGTGTAGTGAAGCTGAGTACACAAATCGTTACTCCATACAACAATAAATTATTCCCCCAAAATATTCTCTGATAAGTAGACCCTTTCTAGGTAAGCATTATTAATTTTTATTTTCCAAATTTCTCTGACCTCCATGCACCCAAAGATGCGTCACCGTAACTTATAATTTAGAAATTCAGCAAACATAAAACACACACTATATATATATATATATATATATATATATATATATATATATATATATCCCTTATATATCCCCAAAAACCTAATTCATGTGCATACTGTTCACTGATTTTTGACTAGATACCGTTCACCAAATAATCGAGTTCTCAGACCTCCTCGCACCCAAATGTTTGTCTAAAATATTTATATATAACTGATACACTTGTTTCTTAACATACTTTCCCCTTCTCAATGTACAGTCTCAATTCTGTCACATTTCTTAATCCTAGAGGTTTTCTTGAAACAGGGTATTTGAGTCAGTAGGCATTAGGGTGCGGACAATCTGCCACTACAAATGGCTCATAGTACAGCCCAAACAACTTTTTTATTTTGCCATCTACTTCGCTAGACTTTTCTTTCGTACGTACTAGGACTTTGTCTCCCATTTTATATTTAAATGTCTCGTATCACCCATCATGCCATTTCTTCCTCTCCGCTGCCAACTTCTCCATACGGATTTTACCGCCTGCTCTCTCTCAGAAGCCTACTCAGCTTGGCGCTGTGGGAACTCCACAGTTTCTGCTAACAGAAATTTCGGTTTGACTCACGTCATCACCTCCTAGGGCGAATGAATATCCAGTTGCGTTATTTTTCAAGCTGTTTAGAACGTCCTCAAATGAATGTACGTATTCCACCCTCTTTGAGTGTCAATCACTCGCTTAAGTCCGATACAGTCGTCCAACTTCTCGCACTGTACAGGTGCTGTCAGATTGAGTACGGGAGTCCTCTATTTTCAATAAAAGAAAAAGGGAATTTTTTTTCCAAATGAATGAGCTATGGATGGCAATGGATCTTCACAAAGCCGTGCACGGGCCTTGGGTTGGCGACACATCAGATTTTTCCAGTATGCGCCGCTATCCCACGGCTTCTTCACGTGCTCGACGAACAAACAACCTTTCTGCTGACGGGGTGACGCTTAGGGATGCGTCGCTTGCCTATGCAGAGCTCCTACAGCAGCCAATCAGAAAGGTCCAGGAGATCACGTGTGAGCGCCCACCGCGCCGAGCTGCGCGGACGAGGCGTGTGGATCGCTGTCTTTCACTGACAGGCCCCCGACGAGATCAGACGCATTGGCCGGTTGCCTCCGTGCACTTTTCGAGCCCCGGCTCAATCTGTTTGCGCCTTAGGGCCGCTAAACTCACATAATGTACCCCGGCTAGGTTAATCAGTAAATGTTTTCTCAATAAACGGGAGGCAGTTTGCCTACCGGAGTTGAAAAATTAACACTTGTTCTTTTTTAGACCCCACTTCCACCTCAGCCACATCCTGACATGCACACGCACATACGCTCGCAAGGGTTGCTCACCGGGTGGTTACATGGATATTTTAATGTTTTTCATACCCTGGTCGTTCTTAAATTTGTTCCATACGTTTGATGTAAACCGTGACCCGTTGTCAGGTAACAGCCTTTCTGGTTTGATTACGTTTTTACAGAAATCCTTTTCTAATTTGTCTATTAGCATTTTGCTGTTAGCTTTCCGTATCGGATAAAGTTTAATAAATTTTTGAAAGAGGTCCACAACAACAAATATGTACTTTATACCGCCACGTCCTGTGGGCAGTGGGCCAAAATTGTCAACCTATCTTGGTCGGTATTATATTTTGCATTTCCCCTTGTTGAGATGTAGTGCAGTATTTTCCTCGCTGACATCGATCACAGGCAGCCAGCTGTGTGCGTACTCGTCTGGTGAGTTTATTAATGTGGATGTATTGATCTATAAGTTCCGCGCACTTCTGGGCCCCGTAATGACCGTGACTTACATGGACGTAATCTATCAGCTGTTCCACATACTTGCGTGGGATGCACTGTCTCCAGTGATCCGCCTTCTCGTCATTTCTGCGAAACAGCACACCCTTATTGATCTTGAAATAGCGGAGTATTTTTTCGCAGCCCTTGCTGCCAAAGTTGATTTTGTTGCACCTCAGTTCAGGGTCACCATTTTGGGCTCTGCGCATATCCCTGCAGACCGCACGAATTTCCCTTTCCCTAGGTTCTCGTTTCATGTACAGCAACTGAAATCCGTTCTCTGTCTTCTCCCCTTCATTGTCTTCTTCTCCAATGGGTAGCCGCGACAGAGTATCGGCAATACAACTCTCGGTCCCTTTAATGTAGCGTATCTGGTAACTAAACTGCTGCAGGAACATTGTCCACCGTACCAAACGGTCGTTTAGTATTCTACAGTCTTGCAGAAAGCTAAGGGCCGTGTGGTCGGATACCACTGTTACCTCTCTACCTTCCAAATACGTACGGACGTTCTGAATCCACACATGACTGCAAGCAACTCCTTCTCTGATATGCTGTATCTGCGTTCGTGCTTGTTGAGTATGCGGCTGGCGAAATCCACACTCCGGTGTTCTGTCTTCCCGTCGATTCGTTTATCTTGGAAGATTTCGCAGCCAATCCCATAATCTAAACTATCCGACGACAAACAGAACGGAAGTGGCATGTCGGGATAATAGAGCATGTTGCTCGCCCACAGTTTATCCTTTATATCCTGAAATTCTTTTTCACATTCCTCTGTCCACTTCCAGGATGCGTCTTTCTTTAACAATTGACATAAATTTGGAGCCGGCCGAAGTGGCCGTGCGGTTAAAGGCGCTGCAGTCTGGAACCGCAAGACCGCTACGGTCGCAGGTTCGAATCCTGCCTCGGGCATGGATGTTTGTGATGTCCTTAGGTTAGTTAGGTTTAACTAGTTCTAAGTTCTAGGGGACTAATGACCTCAGCAGTTGAGTCCCATAGTGCTCAGAGCCATTTGAGCCATTTTTTGAACATAAATTTGGGTTCTTCATTCCTCCATCCCCCAACAATTTTCGATGAAACCCACATAATCTGAGGTACTATTTTATTCGCTTCCTCTAGGTTGGCATTTCTACAACCCGCGATTGATTTTAGTTTTCCGTACTCGGCAAAATTCCCTCAGGTATAAGAGTGTGTCCTAGAAACTGAATTTCCGCTCAGACAAATTCGAATTTGGCAATCTTTAACTTCATCCCAGCCCGTATTAAGGACACAAGCACTTCCTCCAACAATTTACAGTGTACTTACGAAGATACCGTCGCTATTAAAACTTCGTCCACATAGATCACAAACTTACTCATCTGGCCTTCTCCTAAGACATGGTTTAGCGCTCTCACAAATACTGTCACTGGAATCGTGAAGCCGAACGGTACAACCTTAAACCAGTAGCTTCGTCCTTCGAATTAGGACACTGTGTAACGTCTGCTTTCGTCTGCCAACGGGATTTGCCAAAATCCTGAGGTCAGGTCTAAACTAGACACCAATTTTGTGTTTCTGAAGTTTTGCAGCAGTTCCTCCATATTACCAGGCTGGTCAAGTTCTCTCACAATTACCTTATTTATCTTACGCGCATCTAACACGATTCTAACCGATATGTCTTTTTTCTTTACAATTAGAACGCGATTACAATACTCCTACAGTGCTCTGTAATATTCCATTCTAGCATTTGCCTTAACCTGGCCCTGACGGCTTCCTGATCAGCAATAGGAATTGTACAAGGCTTGCACTTAATCAGCTCGTGCGGATTCACTTTAATGGAGTAGTCGAAGTCTGTTTCTTTATCGGGAGAATCAGAACATATGTCCTCATAATGGCACAACAATTCACATAACTCCTTTTTCTCTACCTCCGATACACACTCGACTGCTTCTACCGTTTTCTTTATCTTGTCGCACATATTGTTCTCTTCATCCCAACATGTGTATTTATGGTGTGCGCAACCTGGTTGTCCCGGTTAAAAGATTCTTAAATTTTTCTCTTCCTCTTTCACCCTCAGTTTCACAATCCAAGCACCTTCCCACGCAGTGAAGCGAAGTTTTATATTTACATAAGAAACCTGTTCCCAGCACCACGTCTTTTACAAGTCCATTCACTACAAAGCATCCTATACTAAAATGATTCTCCTCGCACTTGAATTCCAAGAGCACTTCTTGCCTTATCGGCTTACTTAAACCGCCAACTTCCGCTATTTACAGATAGTAATTCTAATTTCTTATTCTTTACCCTATGTACAAAACCTTTCGACACTACCGACACATTACTTCCAGAATCGATCAGTGCGTCTACTTTCTCGTCATTTGATTTCAATGATAGACCGAACATTAATCATTTCCTTTCGCTCTAAACACTGTTCCCTCATTTTCTGTGTCTCGTCCTTTCTCTCCCATCTCTATAGTACACACATCTTGTTCGATTCACTCCTCAATTTCGTACTCGTCCCAAAATAATTCATTAAATGCTTCTTTCGCCCCAATTTCATTTTTTCTCCCTTCTAGACCTCTCGTTGTCTTAAACGTCTTTCGAGCCACAAAAGGGACAATAACAATCGTAACGTTTTACCGCACCATCGCCAATCAGTTACAGTAAAATCACATTCTTCCTTAACATACCATTCTGTCCAATTATCACTTTCTATATTAGAATCAAACTCACTGTATTCTTGCTTAAAATTATCGACATTAGTAGCTACTACAACATTGTGATGAAATAAAGAATTACTTTTTACTTCCACGTCATTACAAACACCTTCACAAACAGCATTTCGAACAGCCGCTGATACATCATACAACTCGCTAGATAAAACCTCATTTACCTCCGTCAACAAATCAACAGTATAAGGACCGTTCATAGTTTCACCAACTTCAGCCGTTACATCACATGATTGGTAGCTACAGCATCGTGCAATTTCGGAATCAAAAGTACCATTAAATTCTGCTGTGTTTTAGTTTAAACCTGAGCGTAATTCCTTTTCCTCTCCTACAAGCTCCTGCGACACATTAATTTCAGATCGCACATCAAGTTCAGATGGACATTCATTCTGAAACGAACAGTCAAGTTTCACATATCCATCCAGAATTTCTGGTTCACCTCCATTAGTAGAGTGATATGCACAGATTTCTTCCTCTGATGTATTACTACCACCAGCTTCAACTTTCGTAACTTCAGCACATAAAACATCATTACTACCTTCCTTCAAATATAATTCACCAATATCAGCCGATACACACAAAAAATTCGTCAACAGCTGACGTGGCTAATGTTATGCCGCCCTTATTAACCTCCTTAACAACTTTCGCAGTCACAGTATCACCTGAAACATCATCACCTCATCACTATCATCGTTACCGCTGGTTAGTACCTCTTTAGGGTTTTCTACACCATCTAACTCCACCTAATTCAGCAACACCTCAGCCTCCTTTTGGCACTCAGAATCTTTCTGAACCGTATCATCTTCGTCTTCGCCTAGGTGTGGTGTGTCGTCTTCCGGAGCCTTGGCTTTGCTCTGCCGAGATTGGTCCGTTTGCTTTTAAATTTCGGAGGGCACTGCGATCTGTGGAGAGACCTGCTGACGACGAGAGTATCGAGTGCTGCTGCCGGAGTGAGACGGGGAGTTTAGTTTCCGGTTGTGTGACAGCGCAATGTTGCGGAAAAGGTGGTGTAACTTCCTGTGAACGCACGTGATTGCTACGAGCGTGTGTACTCGGGACGGCGGCATTCGTTCTGGACGAGCTGTGTGATAAGGAAGCTCGGCGTGGCAACTGTTGACGCGGCGTGTCCGCGTTGCTATGGCAGAACTGGGGCGATTGACATAAATCGAGTTGGTGCTGGTTGCAACCTGTCGCCGAATGCTTGTCTGCCTTCTGGACTAATGGTGAGAATTTCTTGACTTGATGTGTCTCACTCAATTTCTGCCCGTGTCGTCGGGTGTGTTTTGCTCTAAGGTCGTGTGCCATGATGTTTCGGAATTTTAGTAGGCTCAGGCGTGCCCGGAATCCCGATTCAATGACCTGCTGTTATTTTGTCAAGTGTAACTATCACTAGAAAAGAGGGTTAACTTTATGTGTCTTAATAACTGAACCTAAAATATTATCTGTGGTTGAAATTTTATCCTGACCCAAGTACAATAAAGATCTTGTATTTTACAATTTGTTGAGTGGTATGATTATTTAGTACTGGCCGTCACATTTACTAAGTTGAAGATTTACAAAGGCCAGTGGGCATCATTAACAGTTCCTGCCTAGACAGGCGTTATATTTTGAACCATGTGTTTCAATGTTTAGTAATTTTTATTTTATGTGTTATAGAAAGTTGCTGTCATGCCCTATGTGGACGATTCACCACGTTGGTGAAGTTTCTAGTTGATCTGCTGGTCTGTGCCATATTGCTAAAGCAGGCAGTCCTAGCACAGCTGATTGCAAATTTTTCCTAGTGGTGAGGAGCACGGGCTGGTTTTAAGTGCTAATTCGTTAACTTCAAACATTCTCAAATATTTATTACTACTGATATTCAGGCCCTTTAGGCCGAGTGGTGATGTCACTACCCATTTTTGGTTATTGATTTTATCTTATTAGCTTGTTTCATTAAAAAGAAAACCCTTTGGTATGTGAACTTGTCTTTTGGTCTTTACTGCTCCTTTGGAAGAAGTAAATTAACTGTTGGTTTTGCATTCTTGTAGCATTATCAAAACAGCATTTGTGGTTAAATTTGATTGTCCCTTCTGGCCGAATGATTAAAGTCATTCTTTTCAGTAACTTATTGTATTGGTCAATAATTAATCAAAAATGTTGGCTCCTTCAGACCGTGATTATCTCCTTATGTTGAATCTTAAGGTATATATATAATAATAATAAAATTAAATTGTGTTTGAGACTGAGACCTCATTTGGGTCTACGCTTTCACTCCCTGCAGCCTTTAAGCTCTGCTTACCTTACGTTTTGGTTAAGTTTTCCCATACCACGACGTATCACTTTCATTGTATTAACATTCACACACTATATCGTCTCACACTCAAAAAACACATCATTAAGCCCTAAATCGTCGTCATCACTTTTATCTTAGGATTACGCCTTTTACGTGCGATCTGGTTTGAAAATTTAGCTACTTGCTTCTCATTTCTTACTAGTTTAATTTCAAAATTCTGACGCCTTTTTGCCGATTTATTGACACCTATCACATTTCCGTTTACTCGTGTCCTATTCAGCGCCGGTCAATTTTGCCGTCATCGGACCTAAGATTCTGCGAAACTTAGTTTCCCGATCTTCCATTATGCTCAAATCTACGTTCTTGGTGTCGGTCCCTGACACGAAAGTATCCGTTTCTATTACCCCTTTGAAATTTATCATTGGATTCGTTTCTGTTACCGTTTCCCTTATCAAAACTGCTGTTTGTGTTCCGTTGATACCTTCGAGGACGTCTTTCATAGTAGTTACTCCGACTGTAGTCATGATTTCCACTCTGAGAGCTATTTGTCTACTTACTTTGCGGTTGAAATTTCAACGCCCACTCTAATTTTTCTACAAAGTCCAAAAAATCGCCTATTGAGTTGCTAGGACTGTGCACCAGATCCCACTGCAAATTTTACGATAACCGCCTTTTAAGGTCGTAATTTCAGTAAGCGCTCCCTGTGGACATTTCACATGCACTAATCTCGCAAGTTCACGTTTACAAAATTCTCACATCGACCCTTTCTCGTATTTAAATGTTGGCCCTCTCAGAAACTCATTTTGGAGTCACGTTTGCTTCACTTCACTCCAGATCTTGTTCAGAAAACTGCTTTCAAATATTTCGTAGGTAGTGACGTATCACTGCGTATATTTGCCCACGATGGCGGCTCACCTTCCAAATGTCTTTTCAAGAATTTTATCTTCGCCTTGTCGGACATTCCCCTTATAAAACCATCCCTGCATGCTGCTAAAAATATACTGGGTGATATTTCCCGTTCTCTGCAAAACATTTGACCGTTCTTGAGTTCATCCACGGAACACTTATCACTGTAGAGGTTCCATGTGCAGCTAGAGAATTCAATTCGCATTTTATTTCATTGATTTCCTTTTTTAACTTCACCATTTTCAATTTGAATGCCAGATTCTACCTGTTCCTTTATTTTATCTACTTTTTTCTCCCCTTTACTTATTCGAACGGATAGGTTGCCAATAGCCTCCGTCGTCTCAGCCTTCAGAGCATCTTGCTTACTCATACTATTTCTTACGTTTCCTCCCAGATCTGCCTGCAACTTCTCCACTTCATCATGGAAATTTTTCTCCGTTTGATCTACCTTAGAGTCACGTATCCCATCTTAATCAGAAATTTTGCCCATTTCATCCCGAATGGTTTTTAATTTTCCATCTAGCCATTTGACCTACTTCATCGATCACAACCTAAGCTATTTCGGATTGAACGGAATCAATTTTTAAATTTACTTCACCCATATCGCTTTTAACACAACCAATTTTGGATCCCAATCCTTTTATCATTTGCATTAATTGCGACATCATGTCTCAAAATGGTTCAACTGGCTCTAAGCACTATGGGACTTAACATCTGAGGTCATCAGACTTGACTTACAACTACTTAAACCTAACTAACCTAAGGACATCACACACATCCATGCCCCAGGCAGGATTCGAACCTGCGACCTTAGAAGCAGCGCGGTTCCGGACTGAAGCTCCTAGACCCGCTCGGCCACAGCGGCCGGCCATCATGTCTACCCCAAATTCATCTCCCTTGCCTCGATTCGGACTATTTACCCTAATAAATTCACCGCCGATCGCGCTATCTCGCCCCGACTTTGTGCTAAGCGGCTCGCTAGCATTTTCGGACTCACACAAACTGGCCGACTGCTTAATGTTAGCGACATCTGTTACTGGCGATTGAACTACAGAATCGTACATTATCTCGCAATCAGCGCAGGTACTTAGCTTTGTCGTGATGGATACTTCTACCATGATATTGCTGCCGATGTTCCAGTTGAAGCCGACGCTGAAGATCTCGTAGCCTCTGCTGTGGTACTGCAATCGCCGCTGCGCGATAAATCGTCGTTGACGTTGCCTCTGTCGGCTAGAACCACGTGCTTTCGATGTCCCCTCTTCCTCCGCGTTACTTTTTTATCAGTCCTAACCACTGCTAAAACTCGGTGCACACAACTGTTGCAAAAATTGTAGCTCAGAGCGCCAACGCAAACTGCCTAAACAGCCACAGACTTGGGACCTAGATCACAGAACGTCGTTCACTGTGAGAATTATAATTATAACTCCACAACTATTAAAGAAACCTAATAATCATTCCTGAAACTATCTCACACTTAACTTTTGCGAGAGGTCCTGCATGTCGAAATTCAGATTATACATTTGGAAAGACCTTGCAGAATTCAAATCCAATTCTAAAACTCTCCAGAGTTAATATTTCGCAACTAACGCTTTCCAAAATCCAATCCTGTTCCAACGCTTTGCAAGATATTTATCCCTCAACTAACACTTTTCTAATACCTATCCCAGACGAGCCACCAATTGCGAGATAACATCCCAAAGATGGTCGGGCTCACATGAGGGTCCTTTTCGCCGAAATGTCTTTGCTCAAACTCGCCTAGGGCTTGAACCGACGTGTCACACTACACGCCCTAAATTACACACCTGTGACTCTTTGGTTAAATTGTCTGGCTGATGGCAAGTTTGCGAAATTGTATGAAACATACAAAGTGGTAACAGTAATAATGATATCGGGAGCTAAATTGACGACCCACAACTGATGTAGGCCACACAGTTCCTGTTGGGTTAGAATAATGTTTATTCACAAAGAGTTACTGTTACATTCTAGGGCATATCCATTTGACACATTTCGATCATTCACAATTCTTTTACGTAATACCAATAACATTTCCTTCTTAACTTTGAATGTCACGGCCAGCATCCTGGTCCCAGTGTTCCTTCTGATAAATACATAAATAACCAAAGTAACTATTATGCACTAAACTTTACAACAAATATTCTATTACTGAATGATTCAGTAAGGTGTCACGCTGTCATCGTTGAATGTGTTTTGTGTGGAGAAAATGATCTGATGCTTAACTGAAAATACTGACACTTTTAAATTTACTATGTATTTTAAACATACAAAGTTACAGAGTTGATATTTACAACATTTGTCATTTTAATGATGCGCTTTTATATGAAATGTCGATCGTTATGTTCGACCGAAGCGTTCAGATTTTAGCATTCAGATCTTTGTTACAAAACTTGTTAATTTCACTTTAACAGTAAATCATAAACTATTATAGATATGATCAATATTCAGGTTTTATTGGGATCACCACGAAAATTTAGGAAAGGTAGTAGAGTACTGTGGCTTCATTCCATGAATTACTACAGAATTAAGTAATTTTCGTAAATGTTCCCCTTTATGGCCGCTCTTAGGTCCGCCATATATAACACTGCTAAGCCACCCTGGGCACAAACATCTGATATGGGGTTTCCCTATGATGTAGGTTTTCTTCTGTCTCACTCGCACACTATAGTGCTTGGGCCTGGTCAGCCTGGCCTCATTCAGCACAATAGACTCGTGTTGAATCTACGCTCTTTGAGGCACACGGTCTTCGACGACAGGATTCGTATCACAATTCCTGGCGGTCTGTCTCTTTCGGCCATATATATTTAAATGAGATCGAAATGCTCGTTAACCCACTAGCTTCACGTAATCCGTTTTTGCTTACGCCCTGAATAGTAGTGGAGGGAACAATACCCCAAATAACAGTACTGTAAATAATGAATTGTAAATAAATGCGTCTGCTGCTGGTGATGTTCTCAAACAAGTAATGATTGTGCTGAAAAGCGAGGGCAGTATGAAGGAAGCTTTTTATGAATTTAAATTAAAAAGTTACTATAAAGTGAGTGGCTTCAGTCCGGTAATCTTTGTATAGTGAAGTGAAAACAGTGATTTAAGCAAGTTTCGTTCCCGTTGTGGAAGAAAAGTTGTCCCGGACTTGCAATGGTACACAGTAAAACTATCTGAAGGCAGCTTGGCAAATGAAACAAACATTAAGTTTTGTTGCATGCCGGGTGCTAGTAGCAAGGAAAGGACTCTCGACTTCTTCAAGAACCCTGCAGCTTTTCTCTGAGAATGGCGGAGCCAGGTGTACGTAAAACCACGACGAAAGAAAGCTCTCGCATTCGCATACACTTACAGTTATAAAGTATGTCGCACCGCTCAACTGTGTTGGAACAGGAGACCAGTTGGTCCGCTGTAGTGCCGTACTGATCATTGCGTATCCACTCATGTACGCTTCAGCATTCTTCCCGCCCACCAAACTTAGAGACAATGTGCATTTTAAAATAGGAAGCGAAGTACACAAAGAGACATATGCATGTGCATACTGAGGGGATTTGTAGAGAATGGAATACAAGTATCCTCATTAAAAGCTCATGAGCTAAAACACAAGGAGAAATCTCAAGAGACCTCAGACCTAAGATTACTGAGAATGAATTGATGATGTAATAAAGGAGAACATAGTATTTTTATTTATATGCATACATGTATGTAGTATAAGATGTTATCCGATCTCTGTTAAAATACTACACTTTGAAGGCCTTTTCACTGATACGTCAAAGGGCAGTCTGTAACATCCAATATGTTATCCGAAAAGAAGATATATCTATGTAGGAATCTTGTACTTTCTTCTTGTTTCAGTTGCAGATGCGAGTAACTGTATCTGTTTTAACGAAAAACACGTTTTATTGTTTTATTATTGTAATATGGATGTATTAAATATGCAATGAGAGTGAAATTACCTTGCATGAAAATTATGTAAGAGATAAGTTATGCGTCGTAATTAGATAAGTTACAATGTTGTTTGTGAGTAATCACAATATTGTGTGTGTTACTGTAGTTGAAAGAGCATAACGAAAATCCACTTCATATTACTGTAAAAACTAATATGGGAAAGAGCCACGTAAGAGGTCATCGAACACTAAAGCAACTTGGGACAATAATGAACACTAAGATTTTAAAATACCTGAGAACGTTCTGACACAAGTGAAAGAGAATATGTGACAAATATTTTGTGAACTGAATCATTGGGTTCATCTGGGTGAGTGTGAACTGCACGGGTGATACGTTACAAAAAATAATTTCGGTGCCACAAGGAATACCGTGTGTATCAAAAAGAACCATCCGATTTAAAAAAATCGTAACTATTATGTTATTTGAGATACGTGCGTGGTCAAAGTACTGTTGGAAAGAACAAACTCTCGAGTTTTACATGGTTCCCACTAGGTAGCAGCAATGGGCGCCCTCTTCAGTTCTAGTACAAATTCTGTCGGAACAACAGAAATTGTTTTGTGATCCACGTTTTGCGAATGCGGGTCGGTAGTAACTGTTCAGAGTAACTTTCGTACTAGGTATGGTGTGGATCCTCGTACAGCACAGAGCGTTGGACGATGGCATGAACGATTCCGAGAAACGGGTTGTCTGTGTAATGGCCAGTCCCGAGTGTCTGACACAGACGTCGAATGCATCCGCCATAGTTTCACAAGGAGTCCGCAGAAATCCGTTTGACGTGCTGCTCGACAGCTCAGCATGCCCCCAACGTCCGTCTGACGTGTGCTGCGTCGACATTTACACATGGAACCATACTAAATTCAAATGGCTCTGAGGACTTAGGACTACTTAAACCTAACTAACCTAAGGACATCACACAACACCCAGCCATCACGAGGCAGAGAAAATCCCTGACCCCGCCGGGAATCGAACCCGGGAACCCGGGCGTGGGAAGCGAGAACGCTACCGCACGACCACGAGATGCGGGCATCCATCCATACTAAATTTAGCTACTGCAAGCTGGTCATGAGGGTGTCAAACAACAACGTGTAGAGTTCCCTAATTTCGTTCTTGGCAAGATGGAGGATGACAATTTTCTTCCATGCTTAATGTTTAGTGACGAGGCAACATTCCATTTAAATGGAAAGGTGAACGCTCAGAATGTCAGAATATGGCGTACGGAACAACCACATGAAGATGTACAACATGAGAGGGAACCTCCAAAGATTAATTTATTTTGGGTAGTTTCCCGGGGAAAGGTGTATAGTCCATTTTTATTTGCCGAGAACGCTGTTACAGGAATCACATATCTCGATACGCTTGAGAATTTACTTCTTTCACAGTTGAAGACTAGTTGGACCGGCTCCATTTACTTACAGGATGGGACACCGCCACACTGGAATCTGGAAGTGTGGGAATTTTTAAATCAAAGGACTACTGAACATTGGTTCCGTCGTACTGGACCAAATGATTCAGCCTTACACTACTGGCCTCCAAGGTCGCCTGACCTGACTATGCGTGATTATTTCTTGCGTTTTTTCTTTTTTTTTTAAGAGTGTGGTTATGTGCCTCCGTTACCAAAAACTGTGAGTGAACTTAGAGATCGCGTAACAGCAACTGTGGAAACTGTAACTCAAGATACGCTCTCTGCAGTTTGGGAATAATTTGAATACCACATTGACATATGCTGTGCATCTCAAGGAGGGTATACTAAACGCCTATGAAAAGGTATGGAAAAAAGCTTTTTGAGATTCCCGTTCGTCAAAGAACAAAATTCATTGTATAGTTTTATTAGTTTCAGAAATACAGACGTGCCATATCGGGTATTCTTTTTGATACATCCTGTATTATGATCTCTACAGAAAAAAAGTAGGTATGTTAAGCATAATCTTGTTTTGTCACATCCTAGTATCTTTATTCTTTAACGTTGAATAGAGTTTGGGCAGAGAGGAGTATTTCCATTCATTATTAATGATAACCATTCAAGTGTCGAAATCTGTGAACATAATTATTATTATTATAGTTCCGTGGCATCTTTTACTGAAGAGAAGAGGAGTTATCGATTCTTCCAGGCTGTAAAAGGAGCTAAGTGAAAACGGACTAATAGCTGGCTGGCTTGGACTGTGTCAAAATGGCCGCTTGCGCGGTACGTAAAAATTAAAGTAGTACTTCTCACCCTTTTCAAGAGCTTTCAGTTTTTAACTTTCTGATTTCACGATCAAAACATAAAATGAATAACTGTTTTCTTCAGGTCAGCTTATCAGTGAAGCCCTCTGCTTCCTGCATACCAATCTAAAGCGAAACAGGTATTGTATTCCTAAATCGTAAAACCAACAATAATCATGAAATATGACACAAGAAAATAACCCATTCATTCTTCTCTCACTAATATAAATCGCTTCCATGTGCTGGGACCAACGAGTCCATCGAAAATGATCTTCAAATTGCGGGCGAATCTGATTTTCAAAATTAATATATTTCTGATACTCAGCAGTCAACAATTTTTCAATCCCGTCAGTAAAGATAAGTCACACTGAAGGAGATTTTACAGTATTAATGAACTAATCGTCCATATTTTCCAATTTTGGGGGATTATCGCCACCTTTTTGTACAATTCACAAATTTCGCTCAGCTCATTTTTACGTCGAAGGTAACTGAACTGCTTGAAAGTGGGGAGCGATGATGAATCTCAATAAACATTATCAACCCTTTTCAAAAAATTGTTACATGTAAGAGCCCCCATAACGATGACTCCATCTCCATCAAAAAACGAGCTATAGTCAAGGGAACTAAAGTGAATATTTAAAAGGAAACTGTTTAGCGATCTATCCTAGCAATGAAGTACTATGCTTCCTACCAAGTTCATTGATGTCTGAAGCAAAATAGGTATCCAAATAATCACTCTCTAAAGTATTGAAATATTATGGTGCGCACATACGGTAATAACTAAATCTCAAGTCCGGGGATTAAAAATTTAGAAAAGCTTCTTGGTAATAGTCTACTGAACAGACAAATAAAGAATGACAAAATTTGGTATCCAGGCAGTTATACTTCATTTACAGGAAATACTTCCTGGCTAACCTCTAATTCACTGACGTTGTCTTTTGTTTTATCATTACATCCTCGGCCGTCTTGGGCAGAAGATGATCTAAAATCGTCGCAAGTATTCAAGAAGTATCCCCCATAGCGTTACAGTAACCGGTGTAATGGCAGCTACACAGCGTAACTGTGTCGTAATAAAGCTCCAATTACCAGAACTCTTGTAGCACAGGTGAAAGGAAGGATAACAGGTGAAAGGAAGGAAGAGGATTTCATGGTGCACACTAAACTTCCTAAGTAAAGAGTTTCAATGTGATACACTATGTGACTCTTTGTACACGATTTGTGATCCTCCTGAAGGCGACAAGTCATAGAGAAGGCGTTTAAGGCAGCTCGTCAACAAGCAAAGGCTTCTGTAACGCGCGGAGAAGAGGATGGGAACTCCGGAAATCTGTAACAGCCTTTCCAATCATTACAGAATTCTCTGTAATTTCTAAGAGTTACTGTCAACGATTTCAGTAATCTGCGGGTTTAACGTAGCCGACAGCGACGAGGAATACTGCATCTTTAGCCATTAACATACTGAATTTTCATAGTTGCTACGCAATTCGCGTGACATTGAAAGCATTGGTTCAATAACCAGATGAGTGGCATTTGCAAAACACAAAAAACTGTCCAGAAATAGCCGGCCGAGGTGGCCGAGCAGTTCTAGGCGCTACAGTCTGGAACCGCGCGACCACTACGGTCGCAGGTTCGAATCCTGCCTCGGGCATGGATGTGTGTGATGTCATTAGGTTAGTTAGGTTTAAGTAGTTCTGTGTTCTAGGGGACTGATGACCTCAGAAGTTAAGTCCCATAGTGCTCAGAGCCATTTGAACCATTTGTCCAGAAATAGAAAAACATTATAATCAGCATTGTCTTCTCCCTACCTTTATTTAGGCCATCAACACACCTAAATACTTTATAACTTGATCAAACGAACATTAGATATTAACTGGATTTAAAAAAAATTGGACTTGTCTCTCTCTGGCATCAACCAACGTGGCTTAATGAATATGTTCCCAAATGAATAAACTAATATTTAGAGAAACAACCACTCGTAACACTTTACAGGTTACTGAACACTACGATGAGTCTGAGAATTGCAAGAAACGGATACCCAAGAAAGTTCACTGTGTTTTAGTTTTCAACTAATTCAAAGCTGTGGTCACAGTGTGAAAAGCTGTGATGTGTGACAGGAAATACATGAGCTACTTTCTTGAAAGACCTTTTGAAGACTTGAGTGCACAGATACTGCACCATGCTTTGATTTTAGTCTTGAGCACTGCCGTTGTCAGTACATATATGTAAATGTTCTACGTTTCTGTCAAGTACATGTTTAATGAAATCTTGCAGTCAGTCACTTCACTTGGCCATTCCTCTTACAGGTCTCATCGTACAGGGAAAAGTAATTGTACCGGAGCTGAAACGGTTTATAAGTTGCTTTATTACATAAATTCAATAAAGTAATGTAAATTATGTCTTTATGTTTCAGCATGAAATTATGCACAGAGAAATATCATTGCCGAAATGCCTGCGATACTTTAGACTCCTTTTACATACCACAATGTGACTTTTACATGCTCCAAACGAGGGACATCGCCAAGACCATGCTCTGTGTTATCGTGAATAATTTTGGAGATATGGACAGCTCTCGTTCAGGCCCTAGGCGATCGAGCAGTTATCAAGCTATGAAATGCTACTAAAATCTTATATTCAACCAAAAGGTCAACATTTCTGGTGGTTGCACCAATCCCTTCAGTTATGCCAGGTCCTTGGTACAGATGAAGTTTCGGTGCTGATCTACAGTCTACATCTACACTATATGATTAGAAGTATCAGAACACCTGGCTGAAAGTGACTTACAAGTTCTTGGCGCCCTCCATCCGCAATGCTGGAATTCAGTATGGTGTTGGCCAACCCTTAGCCTTGATGACAGCTTCCACTCTCACAGGCATATGTTTAATCAGGTGCCGGAAGCTTTCTTGGGGAATGGCAGCCCATTCTTCACTGAGTGCTGCACTGAGCAGAGGTATCGATATCGGTCGGTGAGGCCTGGCACGAAGTCGACGTACCAAAACATCCCCGCCATTCCCTTGCTCTTCAACAGTGGAAAGGAAGAACGTGCTTAAAACATCAATGTGGGCAAGTGCTGTGATAGTGCCACGCAAGAAAAAGAAGGGGTGCAAGCCTCCGCCATGAAAAACACAACCAAACCATAACACCAACACCTCATAATTTTACTGTTGGCACTACACACGCTAGCAGATGATGTTCACCGAGCATTCGCCATACCCACTCCCTGCCATCGGATCGTCACATTGTCTACCGTTAATCGTCACTCCATATAACGTTTTTCCACTGCTTAATCGTCCAATGTTTACACTCCTTACACCAAGCAAGGGGCGTCGTTTGGCATTTACCGGCGTGATGTGTGGCGTATGAGCAGCTCCACAACCATGAAATCCAAGTTAGCACACATCTCGCCTAACTGTCATAGTACTTGCAGTGGATCTTGATGCAGTTTGGAATTCCTGTGTGATAGTCTGGATAGATGTCTGACTATTAGACATTACGATCCTCTTCAACTGTCGGCGGTCTTTGTCAGTCAACAGACGAGGTCGGTCTGTAACGCTTGTATGCTGTACGTGTCCCTTCATGTTTCCACTTCACTAATACATCGGAAACAGCGGACCTAGGGATATTTAGGAGTGTAGAATTCTCGCGTACAAACGTATGACACAAGTGACACCCAATCACGTGACCACGTTCGAAGTCCGTGAGTTCCGCTGATATGGAGTACCTGGAAGTAGGTGGCAGCACAATGCACGTAATATGAAAAACGTATGTTTTTGATGGTGTCTAGATACATTTGACCACATAGTGTACGTAACTATTCTCCAATTTACACTCAAGAGCCGGGGAGAGGGTAAGATGAATTCTATCCTATACATAACAATGCCGAAGTAATGTCTTCAATCATTTTCTGTCTGTTCCTCGTTCAGACTTCGCCGAACTGTTGTAGTACACTCGGAACATCACAGTCCTGCTATATTGTAGGTGTGTACACCAGTCGATTAAAGAAAATTCTGTTTTCAGCACTAAAATAGAAGGAAAGCGGTATAAGATTTTAAGGCCGTAAAAGTGTTCTCATCTGGATTGAGACCTTGTCAAAGTCTGTGGGTGACACGTAGTCCCACATGCAAATAAAGATTTACGAAATCTGCATACCAGTACACACGCTGCACTATAATGGGACGGAGTTGAGAGATGTGGATTACCATGGGATATTCCCAGGCTGATAAAAATCTCATTCTGCCAATCTGAAGGTGCTATTATGAGTTATTCCACATATATGTAGTCGTATGCTACCCTCTCCTACATTACCGAATAAAAAATTAGCTTTCAAAACACCTTTTGCCCAAATTCAGTCATGTCAGTTGACACTAAAAAATAAAAAGTAGGTCATTAATGTAGAAAAAGCATTAATACGAACAGATGTGAAGATTTACACGTAAGCCGGCCGTTGTGGCCGAGCGGCTCTAAGCGCTTCAGTTTGAGACCACATGACCGCTACGGTCGCAGGCTCGAATCCTGCCTCGGGCATGGACGTGAGTGATGTCCTTAGGTTAGTTAGGTTTAAGTAGTTCCAAGTTCTAGGGGACAGATGACCTCAGATGTTAAGTCCCATAGTGTACAGAGCCATTTGAAATATTTATACGTAAACACTGTGTTATAGACTGTAAAAGAGCTGAATAAGCCATTTTCGACGTTTATTTCGTGTGAAATTACAATGAAATCCAGACCTTTAGCTGCTTACAGGCGTTGATAAATATCAACGGGGACAGTTCAAAATGTGTGCTCCGACCGGGACTCGAACCCGGGATCTTCTGCTGACATGGCAGACGCTCTATCCGTTTGAGCCACCGAGGACAAAGAGTGTAGTACGACTGCAGGGACTTATCTCGGACACGCTCCGTCTGAGACCCACACTTCCAACCTATTGTCCACACACTACATTTGCAGCGACCCTGCCCACTATACTCATTACTCGCGGCAGTGAATCTGCAGATTCCCGTGAGGGTTCGGGCAATGTGAGTGCATCCGCACTGAAGAAGATAACTGGCCGATTAGCCTTATCTGTGTGGAGATAGTATTTGTTGTTTCGGACATGTCCGTGTAATGAGTAGGCAGAGACACTACAAATGTAATGTGTTAATAGTAAGTTGGGAATGTGGGTCTCAGTGGGAGTGTGCTAGAGATAAGTCCTACACTCGCACTATTTACTAGCATGTGTCCTCGGTGGCTCAAATGGATAAGCGTCTGCCATGTCAGCAAGAGACCCCTGCTTTCAGTCCCGGTGGGGTTGCACGTTTTCAACTGTCCTCGTTGATATTTATCGACGCCTGTAAGCAGCTAAAGGTCTAGATTTCATTTGGTTTCATTCTTCGAGAGCTGCATGATCACTAATGGTATCTGTTCTTTCGGACATGTCCGAAAGAACATTTGCTATATTCATATATTTATTTCGCGTTTCTCCACTTCGAAGAGTATTAATGCGGCTTTCTTTCATATCTAGCAGGATTTTCTCAGTTCTCGGACTTTCTACCTCATTTCAGATTTTTAATTTTCTGTTCCAACCAAACATTAAGGAAGTATGAAAAAATAATTTTTGTGGATAATTTCTAGCTTTATTTCCTATCTCGCTGGATATCCTGATTTTAATCGAATGAGGATATAATTTCAGATGTTAAATGGAAGATGTGGCGTCTACAGTCATCTTAATAATAATATAATAGGTGTACTTTGCATGTACTATTGAAATATGCATACAGTTTGGGTACCAAAATAATCTACCTTAAAAACAGTAGTAATATAACTATCAGTCTTTTGATAAAGAATACATTTTACGTATTCTTCCCGAATTTTATTCTTTGGACACGAAATATTTTCAGTCACGGAATTAACAATAAAGGGTACTTTCAGTGAAAGCCTATGGCAAGATAATTTGAGAATGCTTCAGTCTGTGATTTGCCAAAACAATTTCTATAATGTGCCTATTTATTTGGAGATCGTAAAGTGGTTAGTGAAGGAGTACAGAAGTTTTAAAGTTTTAAATGGGAAACTTATTTCTTACCTCATGGCAATATTCCACGTCAGTTGCTTAGTACAATTTTGATCTCAAAGAACTTGTGAACCTGAAAAGGACTCATTAAATATACTAGTTAACTGCAGCTTATAAATTGTAGCTCTCAGGTTCACCATAGCCACGTTGGAATAATAATACTGAGGTCAATGAAATATAGGGAAGTTACATTTGTACTATTCGTTGTGACGTATTCCGTACTGTCAGTTTTCTGGTCCTGAATGAAATGTTGTACTCACTGCAAAAACGACAAGATCGTCCATTTATTATTTGACACCGTACACTGTATTCAGAGATAATTTGACGTCTCTCATAATACACTAAAACCAGTCACCGGAAACATGTTCCTTTATTTTCATATGTATTTGAAGGTAATTACTTTCGTTTAATGTGCAAGCTTGTAAGCGGACACATGCGGGGGGCACGCACAGTGGAACCAAAGAATTACAATTTTAATTAATAAGACCTGTGCTGAAATAAAAGAACCATTAACAATATTTAATTTGTTCAAATTAGTCTGGAGTATTAATCAAATTACCTACCAGAGGATGAAACAGAGCTGGGAGAGAGAGCGACGCTGTTGTGTATGTCTCTACGACTATACACCCATACGTATGAAAGCGAGGGAAATAATTTCTTTCACTCTTTCTTTCCCATAACATTTTGTTTCTCTGAAATATGGCGCATATCTTAGAGGATTTAAACCAGGATTCACATTCAGGTGTCGAAGGAACGCAGATAATTAATAACGTGGACTTTTTAAATATTCATATGACCAGTAATCATAACATTTCATAGATTTCAGTTAACTGATTAAGTTAATATTTGATGATACTCCTATTAAATAATCATAATGAGTCTCTGCGAGATTTGAGTGTGGGTTCATTTACCTGTGATAAGTATTTACATTAGCAAAATATCTCATAGAGTTTTAACATACGAGCCCATATTGGGAAAGGAAGGGAGGAAAGATTAGGGTAGAATGTCCATCGATGTCGATATCATTAGGGGCAGAACTCATGAATGAATGTGGAACGTATAAGAAAGATTTGTTGCAAGCGATTGTGGAAACCAAGGAATATCGAAATCTTTATAGCCTGAAGAGCGTTAAGCCGTCTTGCTCGCTGGCCTGTGTGGCCGAGCGGTTCTAGGCGCTACAGTCTGCCTCTGGCATGGGTGTGTGTGATGTCCTTAGGCTAGTTGGTTCAAGTAGTTGTAAGTTCTAGGGGACTGATGACCTCAGAAGTTAAGTCCCATAGTGCTCAGAGATATTTGAACCATTTTTGAACCGTCTTGCTCCTCAACACAATTCCGGTTACTTACCACTGCCGCACTTCGCTCACTTTCTGTTGTACCGAAGGGAATAACAGTCGTCGGCGCAGTGGTAGGTTCATTGATTTACTTCTGGAGGCGGCCTAGTTGATAACACAAAACACACATATTTTAGATCACTTTATGCACTGAGGTCACAGAACTCATGAGATACCTAATATTGTATCGGACCTCCTTTTGCCCGGCCTAGTGCAGTAACACGATGTGGCATGGGCTCAACATGTCGTTGGCAACCCCTGAAGAAATATTGAGCCACGCTACCTCTATGGCCGTCCATAATTGTGAAAGCGTTACGAGTGCATGATTTTTATGCACCAGCTGATCTCTCGATTATGTCCCTCGAATGTTTTATGGGGCTGATATAGGATGATCTGAGTAGGCGAATCATTCACCCGAACTGTCCAGAAAGTTCTAACAAGGTGCACTGTCATCCACAAAAATTCCATCTACGTTTGGGAACGTGAAGTCCATGAATGGCTGAAAATGGTCTCCGAGTACCGATACATAACCGTTCACAGTCAATCATCGGTTCAGCTGGACTAGAGGACCCAGTCGTAAACACAGGTCACACCATCTTGAAGCCACCACAGCTTTCACAGTGCCTTGTTGATAACTGGGGTCCATGGCTTCACGGGGTCTACGCCACGCTCGAACACTGCCATCAGCTCTTAGCAACTGAAACCGGAACTCATCTGACCACGCCACGGTTTTCCAGTCGTTTAGCCCCATTCTGCCAACGGCCTTGTCAAAGAGGGTGGAGGAGCGGATAGGGGTCCAGGGCACTCTCTTGTCCTAGGGGTGGGAAATTGCCCCTAAAGGCGGAAGAAACAGCAATGATCAACGACATGAGGATGCAGAAGGCAATGGAAACCACTGCATTAAAAACACGTAATGTGTATCCACAGGACATGTGGCCTGTAATTGAAGAAGTGTCATGATGATCTCCCCATTGGCAAAAGATTCCGGAATAGTCCCCCATTCGGATCTCCGGGAGGGGACTGCCAAGGGGGAGGTTACCATGAGAAAAAGATTGAATAATCTACGAAAGGATAACGTTCTACGAGTCGGGGCGTGGAATGTCAGAAGTTGAACGTGATAGGGAAACTAGAAAATCTGAAAAGGGAAATGCAAAGGCTCAGCCTAGATATAGTAGGGGTCAGTGAAGTGAAGTGGAAGGAAGACAAGGATTTCTGGTCAGATGAGTATCGGGTAATATCAACAGCAGCAGAAAA
Source organism: Schistocerca serialis cubense (assembly GCF_023864345.2). Lineage (NCBI taxonomy): Eukaryota > Metazoa > Arthropoda > Insecta > Orthoptera > Acrididae > Schistocerca > Schistocerca serialis. Next base: position 753,087,903 of record NC_064639.1, on the reverse strand, counting down.
TGGTATAACAGTTGCAGGATTCGTTATGAATAGGAAGGTAGGGCAGAGGGTGTGTTACTGTGAACAGTTCAGTGACTGGGTTGTTCTAATCTGAATCGACAGCAGACCAACACCGACAACGATAGTTCAGGTATACATGCCGACGTCGCAAGCTGAAGATGAACAGATAGAGAAAGTGTATGAGGATATTGAAAGGGTAATGCAGTATGTAAAGGGGGACGAAAATCTAATAGTCATGGGCGACTGGAATGCAGTTGTAGGGGAAGGAGTAGAAGAAAAGGTTACAGGAGAATATGCGCTTGGGACAAGGAATGAAAGAGGAGAAAGACTAATTGAGTTCTGTAACAATTTTCGGCTAGTAATAGCGAATACCCTGTTCCTGAATCACAGAGGAGGAGGTATACTTGGAAAAGGCCGGGAGATACGCGAAGATTTCAATTAGATTACATCATCGTCAGAGTTTCCGAAATCAGATAGTGCATTGTAAGGCGTACCCAGGAGCAGATATAGACTCAGATCATAATATAGTTGTGATGAAGAGTAGGCTGAAGTTCAAGACATTAGTCAGGAAGAATCAATACACAAAGAAGTGGGATACGGAAGTACTAAGGAATGACGAGATACGTTTGAAGTTCTCTAACGCTACAGATACAGCAATAAGGAATAGCGCAGTAGGCAGTACAGTTGAAGAGGAATGGACATCTCTAAAAAGGGCCATCACAGAAGTTGGGAAGGAAAACATAGGTACAAAGAAGGTAGCTGCGAAGAAATCATGGGTAACTGAAGAAATACTTCAGTTGATTGATGAAAGGAGGAAGTACAAACATGTTCCGGGAAAATCAGGAATACAGAAATACAAGTCGCTGAGGAATGAAATAAATAGGAAGTGCAGAGAAGCTAAGACGAAATGGCTGCAGGAAAAATGTGAAGACATCGAAAAAGATATGATTGTCGGAAGGACAGATTCAGCATACAGGAAAGTCAAAACAGCCTTTGGTGACATTAAAAGCAACGGTGGTAACATTAAGAGTGCAACGGGAATTCCACTGTTAAATGCAGAGGAGAGAGCAGATAGGTGGAAAGAAAACATTGAAAGCCTCTATGAGGGTGAAGATTTGTCTGATGTGATAGAAGCAGAAGCAGGAGTCGATTTAGAAGAGATAGGGGATGCAGTATTAGAATCGGAATTTAAAAGAGCTTTGGAGGACTTACGGTCAAATAAGGCAGAAGGGATGGATAACATTCCATCAGAATTTCTAAAATCGTTGGGAGAAGTGGCAACAAAACGACTATTCACGTTAGTGTGTAGAATATATGAGTCTGGCGATATACCATCTGACTTTCGGAAAAACATCATCCACACAATTCCGATGACGGCAAGAGCTGACAAGCGCGAGAATTATCGCACAATCAGCTTAACAGCTCATCCATCGAAGCTGCTTACAAGAATAATATACAGAAGAATGAAAAAAAAATTAAGAATGCGCTCGGTGACGAACAGTTTGGCTTTAGGAAAAGTAAAGGGACGAGAGAGGCAATTCTGACGTTACGGCTAATAATGCAAGCAAGGCTAAAGAAAAATCAAGACACTTTCATAGGATCTGTCGACCTGGAAAAACTGTTCGACAATATAAAATGGTGCAAGCTGTTCGAGATTCTGAAAAAAGTAGGGGTAAGCTATGGGGAGAGACGGGTCATATACACTATGTACAACAACCAAGTGGGAATAATAAGAGTGGACGATCAAGAGCGAAGTGCTCGTATTAAGAAGCGTGTAAGACAAGGCTGTAGCCTTTCGCCCCTACTCTTCAATCTGTACATCGAGGAAGCAATGATGGAAATAAAAGAAAGGAGCAGGAGTGGAATTAAAATACAAGGTGAAAGGATATCAATGATACGATTCGCTGATGACATTGCTATGCTGAGTGAAAGTGAAGAAGAATTAAATGGTCTGCTGAACGGAATGAACAGTCTAATGAGTACACAGTATGGTTTGAGAGTAAATCGGAGAAAGACGAAGGTAATGAGAAGTAGTAGAAATGAGAACAGCGAGAAACTTAACATCAGGATTGATGGTCACGAAGTCAATGAAGTTAAGGAATTCCGCTACCTAGGCAGTAAAATAACCAATGACGGACGGAGCAAGGAAGACATCAAAAGCAGACTCGCTATGGCAAAAAAGGAATTTCTGGCCAAGAGAAGTCTAGTAATATCAAATACCGGCCTTAATTTGAGGATGAAATTTCTGAAGATGTGCATCTGGAGTATAGCATTGTATGGTAGTGGAACATGGACTGTGGGAAAACCGGAACAGAAGAGAATCGAAGCGTTTGAGATGTGGTGCTATAGACGAATGTTGAAAATTAGGTGGACTGATAACGTAAGGAATGAGGAGGTTCTACGCAGAATCGGAGAGGAAAGGAATATGTGGAAAACACTGATAAGGAGAAGGGACAGGATGATAGGACATCTGCTAAGACATGAAGGAAATACTTCCATGGTACCAGAGGGAGCTGTACAGGGCAAAAACTGTAGAGGCAGACAGAGATTGGAATATGTCAAGCAAATAATTGAGGACGTAGGTTGCAAGTGCTTCTCTGAGATGAAGAGGTTAGCACAGGAAAGGAGGAAAGGAATTCGTGGCGGGCCGCATCAAACCAGTCAGTAGACTGATGCCAAAAAAAAAAAAAAAAAAAAAAAAAAAAAAGCCCCAATTGATATGGTCAGTAGCCCAGGAGAGGCGCAGTAGGCATGTCGTGATATTTACAAAATAACGCGTGTCGGTCATCTGCTACCACAGCCCAACACACGCCAAGTTTCGCCGCACTGTCCTAACAGATACGCTCGTCATACGTTCCACACTGATTTCTGCGGTTATTTCATGCAGTGTTGCTTGTCCATTAGCTCTGAAAACTGTACGCAATGGCCGATGCTCTCAGCCACTAAGTGAAGGCCGTCGGGCACTGCATTGTCCGTGGCGAGAGGTAATGTATGAAATGTGGTATTCCTGGCACACTTTTGACACTGTGGATCTCGGAAAATTGAGTTCCCTAACAAGTTTCGATATTCAATGTTCCCTGCGTCTAAATCCAACTACGATTCTACTTTCAAAGTCTGTTAATTCCCTTCGTGCGGCTATAATCAGGTCAGAAACTTTCCCACATGAATTACTTGATTACAAATGACAGCTCCCCCGATGCATTACCCTTTTATACCTTGTGTTCGCGATACTACCACCATCTGTATATGTGCATATCGCCATCCACTGACTTTTGTCACCTCAGTGGAAATTCAGCAAGATGAAACAGTTAACTCCATAACAATCCATGGGGTACAAGAAGGCAATGTTTACTTGTCACTATTACTGAATCACTTGTCTGCCACCGGTAGCTGAGAGGTCAGCGCGACAGAATGTCAATCCTAAGGGTCCGGGTTTGATTCCCGGCTCGGTCAGAGATTTTCTTCGCTCAGGGACTGGGTGTTGTGTTGTCCTAAACGTCATTATTTCATTCCCATTGACGCACAAGTCGCCGAAGTGGCGTCAGATGTGTTAAGTAGTGTGTAAGCTTAGGGACTGATGACCTTAGCAGTTAAGTCCCATAATATTTCACACACACACACACTAAAAAAGTAAAACTGGCGTTGCTGGCTGTAGTGAGATGATGCTGTGATCTTCGGCGATGATTGCAGACTGGGATGAGCGGTACTCCGTTCTGACGAATGTAAGCATGCTACAGTGGTGGCGTATGGGAGTCTTGAGGGCGTGTCTGCACCGACGTCGCTCATCAATTGTGTGTCTGGCTGCCAGTGTGCTTACTTGTGTTTCCGTCATGATTTACCAACTTTGTCAAGGTACTTCGCTCTTCGGACGACACCGCAGTGTCTATTATATTGTACTGCTTGCATTACATTAAGTGCGACGTATTTCTCTCCTCATGGAGAAAGTTGCTGAATTTATATCTTGAATGAACTACTCAAGTACGTTCTACAAAAGTTCTACGATGTTGTAGTGCCTGTGTTATTCCGATTTACGACGCAAGGCTCCTTCGGACATACCTGCACACATGCTTATAGCAATAGTCGGAAGATACGGATTCGAGTCCCAATCCGACACAAATTTTCATTGTCCTCATTCCATTACACAAATTTTGGTTTTCTACATTCGCAACTGCTAATATATTTCATGAACTAAAATTTTACTTGTTTCAGGTCACTGAAAGACTTATAATTATACTAGCGAAATTTTTTGATACAATAAGAAGAATGTTAGTAGCCTTAAAAAAAGTATTAATTTTTTGCGATTTTGTCGCACAAAATTCGATGGATGTTGATCATATATCATTTTTTCAAACAAACGGGAATATCTTGCTTGTCTATGATCTATTAATTTCTTCGTCTTATAGAAGCCACTAAACCTTTCGTATTTCCTGTCTCTGGTCTCATCGTTTTCCACTTTCTCCTTGCAGTCCCTTTTCAAAATTATTGAACAGCGCTTGCATGCCGAACAGCTTTGTTTCCCACGCGAACTATGTAAGGATCCCCAAAGGAAGCACTGACTAATGTACGTGGGCGTTCTGAAAAGTTTTTAGGTGAAAACTTAATTCTCTTTAAATAAAACAAACCTTATTAATGTTCTACATCTTTGTTATTCATCTCTACATATTTAAAGTTATCTGCCGCTAGGGGTCTCCGAAATGTAATGTGTAATGTCTGTACCGTAACTATGTCGGTGCGTCAGAAATAGCGTGTTGCAATCGAGTTTCGAATCCCATGAGTTCTCCCACGCTAAAGCACCCTTTCCTTCAACAAGATAATACCAGTCCACACACAAGCGCTAAGACATCTATAACAATTTGACACGCCTTCGCTTCCCATCGAGTGATGTGGCACTGTGTTTAGCACTCTGGCCGTCCTATCTTTCGGATTTAATTTTTCAGTGATTTCCCTAAACCTCTTCGGGAATAGTCCGGGATTGCTCCTTTGAAAAAGACGCGGTCGATTTTTTTCCACATACTTTTCTAATTCGAGATTGTGCTCCGTCTGTAATGACCCTGTTGTCGACAGGATGTTAAACACTAATACACCCCATTCTCAATGGTTCAAATGGCTCTGAGCACTATGGGACTTAACTTCTGAGGTCATCAGCCCCCTAGACGTAGAACTACTTAAACCTAACTAACCTAAGGACATCACACACATCCATGCCCAAGTCAGGATTCGAACCTGCAAGTGTATCATGTGGCTGAGTCAACAAAGTCAAACATTCTACAGTGATGGAATCAAGCAACCGCTCTCTCAATGGGGGAAATGTGTTCGCCATCAGGGTGATTATGTAGCGAAATAATAAAAGATAAAGATGTAGGATGTTAATAACTTACGTTTTATTTGAAAAGCCTTAAGAGTTTTGAGATAAAGAATCCTTAGGCATTACTTTTCACCACGCCTTCGTAGGTTGCTGGCCGATGTGACCGAGTGGTTCTAGGCGCTTCAGTTCGGAACCGTGCTCCTGCTCCGTTCGCCGCTTCAAATCCTGCCTCGGGCATGAATATATGTGTGATGTCCTTAGGTTAGTTAGGTTTAAGTAGTTCTATGTTTAGGGGATTGATGACCTCAGATGTTAAGTCCCATAGTGCTTAGAACCATTTGAACCATTTGAACCGTCGTATGTTTCAGTCTTATTTTTCCCTTGTTTTAATGTGAAGAACTCTCCGCGAAATCTTGATGGTGTACTTTCGATAACAAATGCGCTGCATTATTGGACCACTCGAAAATTTTAATAATATGGTACTTACGTGTCACGAAATGAATGGCAGTAGATCAAATACACTGACGGAAAAAGTCACAACACCAAGAAGGAGTTGTGTGACTTAACCGAAAGTTGGAATGCTTGTTTCTACATTTGAAAGATGACGTCTCTTAAAATTTCGCGTCAGTCGCATAAGAGTGGCGCTAGTAAAAGAATTGCTCAAGGGGCTCTGAGCACTTTGGGACTTAAATTCTAGGGTCATCAGTCCCCTAGAACCTAGAACTACTTACACCGAACCAACCTAAGGACATCACACACATCCATGCCCGGGGCAGGAATCGAACCTGCGACCGTAGCGGTCGCGCGGTTCCAGACTTTAGCGCCTAGGACCGCTCGGCCACCCCGGCCGGCTGGCGCTAGTAGCACCATTATGAGAATAAAAACCGGGTATGCTTAAATTACACGCTGTAACGGCCGTGAGCGTTAGTTCAATTGAAATTGGATGTTATCAGCTGATGATAGTAAAGAATGACTTGATGGCAACAAAGACGACATTATCAACACCTCACTGAGTTTGAACACAGTCGCGTAACAGGCCTACGAGAATCTTTTCTTCTGCGGTATTGCATAAAGTCTTGGCAGGAATGTAACTCTCTACATGACTGCTGGCAGCGGTGGACACGAGAACATACGACCTCAACAACCTCGGGATCCCGACGGCTATGTGGCACTACCGAGAAGCAAGACCACTCGCATCGTACTGCATCTGCAGCAGCAGTTTGAGCAGCAGTTGCCACCACACTCACACGACGATCTGTTACAAATCGGTTAGTTGAAGGCCAGCTCCGGGCCAGGGGCTCTGTAGCGTGCATTCAACGGACCAAAAATCACTGCCATTTGCGACTTCAATGGTGTCAAGCGAGAGCTCATTGAAGGGCAGGGTCGAGATCTGTTGTGTTTTCCTATGACAGCAGGTTCTCTCTCTATGCCTGTGAAGGCAATGTGTTGGTTAGATGGAGACCAGTTGAAGGCCTGCAACCCTGCTGTCTACCTGCTAGACACACTGGCCCTACACCTGTGGAGTGACTTCCCATGACAGCAGGAGCGCTCTCGTGGTTGGACCTTGACTGCGCATTTGTGGGTCAGTCTGGTGATTCGACCTGTAATGCTGCAATTTATGGACGATACCCCATTGGGTGTTATTACGATAACGCTCGTCTACTTAGCGCTGTTGTAACCCAACACGCACTACAGTTTGTCGACACGTTGACTTGATTGCTCGATCACGAGATCTGTCTCTAATCGACCACGTATGGGGCATCATCGGACAACAACTCCAGTGTCATCCACAAACAGCATTGACCGTTCCTGTATTCACCGACAAAGTGCGACAGGCATAAAACTCGATCCCACAAATTCACATCTGGCACGTGTACAACACGATGCATGGCCGTCTGCACGCTGGCATCCAAAATTCTGGCGGTTACACCGGTTATTAACGTAGCAGCATTTCACATTTGCAATGGCTTATCTCGCGCTTCATTTAATCTATGATCTTACAATGTTTATCACTTATATATGTTATTTCGACAAATGTATTTCACTACTCTACATTAATTATGTTTTGGTGTTGCGGTCATTTTGCCTTCAATGTATATTGAGTTAAATTATCTGTAATATCAGAAAGTGAGTCCGCCTTGATGCAAAACACCTTGTTATTCGTTTATTTCTTCACTATCCCAAACTAGTTAAGGCGACAAATATCACCATCATCAGTGAGGTTTTTTAAACCAAAACATACAGAAAATGCCATGGTTGTACAAACACGGTAAAACATTATTACATTTTTACAATTCGTCACCGGCTGGGTTGGCCGTGCGGTTCTAGGCGCTACAGTCTGGAGCCGAGCGACCACTACAGTCGCAGGTTCGAATCCTGCCTCGGGAATGGATGTGTGTGATGTCCTTAGGTTAGTTAGGTTTAAGTAGTTCTAAGGTCTAAGCGACTGATGACCTCAGAAGTTAAGTCGCATAGTGCTCAGAGCCATTTGAACAATTTTTTACAATTCGTCTTTTGAAATATAGTTATCTATTGATAATTTCATACTACCTTATTTACTGTATGTTAAAGCATGTTTTATGCAATTATTGGCACTGTTTGCGACATATTTTCTGTGCTCTTTTTTTCTGTTGCTGTCTTTTTACTTAGCGAACATCATGTCATCTGCAACCATATGAGAGGCTGTTAGTAAACAAATACTAAAAAGTGAACTTCGTATGTCAGCAATATATACTTGGGGTAGTGGTAGTGTTGTGGAAACGAGTTGTTTGGTGTGTACTGAGGTGTTGCTTAGCTATTCGAACGAACTTGAGTACACGAATAACTAAACAATAGCTCAGTACACACCAAATAACTCGTTTCCACAACACTACCACAACCCCAAGTATACACTCCTGGAAATGGAAAAAAGAACACATTGACACCGGTGTGTCAGACCCACCATACTTGCTCCGGACACTGCGAGAGGGCTGTACAAGCAATGATCACACGCACGGCACAGCGGACACACCAGGAACCGCGGTGTTGGCCGTCGAATGGCGTTGGCTGCGCAGCATTTGTGCACCGCCGCCGTCAGTGTCAGCCAGTTTGCCGTGGCATACGGAGCTCCATCGCAGTCTTTAACACTGGTAGCATGCCGCGACAGCGTAGACATGAACCGTATGTGCAGTTGACGGACTTTGAGCGAGGGCGTATAGTGGGCATGCGGGAGGCCGGGTGGACGTACCGCCGAATTGCTCAACACGTGGGGCGTGAGGTCTCCACAGTACATCGATGTTGTCGCCAGTGGTCGGCGGAAGGTGCACGTGCCCGTCGACCTGGGACCGGACCGCAGCGACGCACGGATGCACGCCAAGACCGCCAAGGATCCTACGCAGTGCCGTAGGGGACCGCACCGCCACTTGACAGCAAATTAGGGACACTGTTGCTCCTGGGGTATCGGCGAGGACCATTCGCAACCGTCTCCATGAAGCTGGGCTACGGTCCCGCACACCGTTAGGCCGTCTTCCGCTCACGCCCCAACATCGTGCAGCTCGCCTCCAGTGGTGTCGCGACAGGCGTGAATGGAGGGACGAATGGAGACGTGTCGTCTTCAGCGATGAGAGTCGCTTCTGCCTTGGTGCCAATGATGGTCGTATGCGTGTTTGGCGCCGTGCAGGTGAGCGCCACAATCAGGACTGCATACGACCGAGGCACACAGGGCCAACACCCGGCATCATGGTGTGAGGAGCGATCTCCTACACTGGCCGTCGAGGGGACACTGAATAGTGCACGGTACATCCAAACCGTCATCGAACCCATCGTTCTACCATTCCTAGACCGGCAAGGGAACTTGCTGTTCCAACAGGACAATGCACGTCCGCATGTATCCCGTGCCACCCAACGTGCTCTAGAAGGTGTAAGTCAACTACCCTGGCCAGCAAGATCTCCGGATCTGTCCCCCATTGAGCATGTTTGGGACTGGATGAAGCGTCGTCTCACGCGGTCTGCACGTCCAGCACGAACGCTGGTCCAACTGAGGCGCCAGGTGGAAATGGCATGGCAAGCCGTTCCACAGGACTACATCCAGCATCTCTACGATCGTCTCCATGGGAGAATAGCAGCCTGCATTGCTGCGAATGGTGGATATACACTGTACTAGTGCCGACATTGTGCATGCTCTGTTGCCTGTGTCTATGTGCCTGTGGTTCTGTCAGTGTGATCATGGGATGTATCTGACCCAAGGAATGTGTCAATAAAGTTTCCCCTTCCTGGGACAATGAATTCACGGTGTTCTTATTTCAATTTCCAGGAGTGTATATTGCTGACATACGAAGTTCACTTTTTAGTATTTGTTTACTAACAGCCTCTCACATGGTTGCAGATGACATGATGTTCGCTAAGTAAAAAGACGGCAACAGAAAAAAAGAGCACAGAAAATATGTCGCAAACAGCGCCAATAATTGCTTAGAACATGCTTTAATATACAGTAAATAAGGTAGTATGAAAGTATCATTAGATAACTATATTTCAAAAGACGAATTGTAAAAAATGGTTCAAATGGATCTGAGCACTATGCGACTTAACTTCTGAGGTCATCAGTCGCTTAGAACTTAGAACTAATTAAACCTAACTAACCTAAGGACATCACACACATCCATGCCCGAGGCAGGATTCGAACCTGCGACCGTAGTGGTCGCTCGGCTCCAGACTGTAGTGCCTAGTACCGCACGGCCACTCCGGCCGGTAACGAATTGTAAAAATGTAATAATGTTTTACCGTGTTTGTACAACCATGGCATTTTCTGCATGTTTTAGATTAGAAAACCTCACTGATGATGATGATATTTGTCGCCGTTAACTAGTTTGGGATAGTGAAGAAATAAACGAATAACAAGGTGTTTTGCATCAAGGCGGACTCACTTTCTGATATTACTGTTTCTCTATGCAAACACGGACCAAATGGAAGAATTCCAAGATAACATTATTTAATCACCTGAAGAGCTAATGTCTAGCCAAGTTTTCCTTCTTTTGGCAGGGCAATTGATAGCTTCTGATCTCCACTCTTCAGTTTACACGTTCTCCCGCACAGTAACTTGCAAAATGTGGCCATTTATCCTGTATTCCTTCCATCTGAAAGCTAAAATTCCGCTTCGCGGCAGGTGCACCTTTTCTTTTATTGCGGTCCGCTCCACATACAGACATCCGACGAGCCGGCTTCACGGTCTGCTGCAAAGCCTCGGAGCCATTAATTGGCGGCGACCGGCGGAGAAACGGCGACCCGCCAGTGCGATCCTCATTAACGTCCTAATCGCCAATAACGGAAGCTAGGTATACATTGCTAATTGAGTAATTAGGCGGCAGCGTCGGCACTCGTGCGCCGCTCGCGTGGAGTCCCGGCAGCTGGTGCCATTGTAGGCGCGGGGCCGGGGACCAGGGACCAGCCGCTGCCGCTGCCGCTGCCGCTGCGCCAATTATAGCGGCCGCACCGCAGCCAGTCGCAGCCCGCGCCCAGATAACAGCCGGGAGTCGCGCTCTCCGCAGCCAGATTGTGCAAAGATAGATAATTAAATGTCTTGTTCAGAGACTGAAGAGGCAATTACAGCATTCAGAGTGGCTGCCTCCTCCTCCTCCTCTGCCGCTACTGCTGCCGCTGCCGCTGCTGCAGCAGGAGGCGGTTGTGTTGGTGGCCGTGCCGGTGGTGGCGGGGCTGGGTGTGGCGGGCTTTAGGCGGAAGGCGGAGGCGGCGGCGGTGGCGATGGATCTTGTTAAGGAGCTGCTGCGCCCGCTTCCTCGGCGCCAGACGACTTGTGCGCATGCGCGGTGGTGCGCCGCGGACGAGCTTCCTCAACAGTGTATGATCTTTATTATTGTATCCATCCTACATTTTATCCATCCTCCATAACGAAATAATTAGCAGCCAGCTCCATAAAAGACGTTTAATTTCTTTATCGGTTTCGGCCGTTTGATGCCCTTCTGCAGAAGGTTATAACTGACTCATTATCTGCGAGGGTCAACAATAAGATGTACGCAGGAAAATGCTGTGGAAAAAAATAGAAAATATAAAGAACTAGCTCCTATATGCTTTACGATTGGATTGGATTGGATTGTTGGGGTAGGAGACCAGACAGCGAGGTCATCGGTCTCATCGGTTTAGGGAAGGACAAGGAAGTAAGTCGGCCGTGCCCTTTCAAAGGAACCATCCCGGCATTTGCCTGGAGCGATTTAGGGAAATCACGGAAAATCTAAATCAGGATGGCTGGACGCGGGACTGAGCCGTCTTCCTCCCGAATGCGAGTCCACTGTGCTAGCCACTGCGCCACCTCGCTGGGTTATTCTTTAGGACCACGACGTTTGGCCGGGTGCCCCTTCTTGTTGACACTAGCGGATAATGCGATTGGTATAACCTTGTGAAGAAGGGCAGGGCGTCAAGTGCATGAAGGTAGTAAAAAATTATATTTCTTTTATCCAACTGCTGGAATTACTGTTTTACTGTTTATTAAGACATTTCCTTAACAAAATTTCGTTAACTGTTGTTGACTTCCGTTAGAAACATATTTTTTAAAGCCATATTGATGTGTAACTAGTGCCCAGACTCTGAAATATCGTTCAGCACACTCTTAGCAGCTTGAACGCATGTTTAACTACGCACACTACCTAAAGGGGGGTACTTTGCGCTCAGATTTTAAAAATGGAAAATTCGTTTACTATTGTTGATTTTTACTCACAACATACATTTTTAAGAGAAACTCATGTATAAGTAAGGACTCGAACCTGAAAATATTGAAATCGACATTAATTGGGGGAAATGAAACCTACTAAAACCTAAATTTTCTGGTTAAGTTGAACTAAAAAAAATTTAAAACATCCCTAGTAGAGGAATTCGTTAAAAACAATAAATAATTTTATCAAATTTGTAAATGTAAAGTAGCTGACTAGATGACAGTATTTACGAAAGGTGTGTACAGAAGATCGAGGGCCCCCCCCCCCCCCCCAAACCGCTCTGGTTTTGTGAGTGATAAAAAAGGTGCACTACTAGCTTACGTTTAACATTTCTTCTCGTTAGAGGGGTGTTCAGTACGTAATGTAACACGTTTGCTTTTTCCGAAATCAGGTTTTTTTTTTTATTCATGATTTCTGTACACCACATTGTTCCCTTCCTTTTGAGTACTAAACCTTATTTTTCAACATAATCTTCATTCAATGCAACGGCCCAGCTCAAGCCTAGCACAACCGTCTGTGGGCCCACATAGTACCACTCTACAAGTCTACGTCGGAGGCAACGTCCTGTGCATCAGTAACCTCCCTATCATTCACGTACTCTTACCGCGGAGTGCGTATTTCATTGAGCCACACCGATGTGGTGTGACTCCGGGCTATAGGGTTGAAAGTTTTTAATCAAAAATTTTTATTATTATTGTTATTGTCATAAAACGTGATATGTTGCTGTACAACTTGTTTTATGAAAAAAAACTTATTCCAACATATTAGCCCTCAAACGTTTTCAGGAACCTCTTACTATCAGAAGTGTCAGTATACTGACAGAGAACATAAACAGAAATTAATTACTCTTTTAATAAATCATGAAACATCAGTTCCCTGTTACGTGACTGTAATTAAAAAAAATATTCTCTAACGTCTCCTAACAACAGACAGCTTACCTCGTCTTGCCGCTGCAACTGCATAAATATACTGCATCCAGAGACATGCTAAAATAATTCAAAAGAAATACTACGATCTATGCAGAGTGCAGTGCATGATCACAACTACTGTTGCAATTATTCCTTTATTTTTATAGAAATTAAATGGTTAGGAGGGTTTAGTCAAAACGCCTTAAGCAGTGTAAAAATATGAAAGGAATCAATAAACTTTTAATTTACTTCATTATGAAACTTGAAAATATTGTGTCTCTCTGTTTAGAGGCACAAAACGCGTGGTTGTTTTCAGCTCGTTACTAAATGCAAATAAGTAGGAGGCCGAGTTGATAGGAGCTGAAGAGACTAGGTTGCAATAATATGCGGTACGGCACACTGTTAGAGAGAAGGATTATTATTCAAGAAACACATAGTACAATGAAATTACTTATCTTCAGTAGTTTATAGGACTGCAGCTGCGGCTATGAACTGACAATCTCGTAACATGGAACACCATGAACTAATACAACACATTCTCAGGGACTAAGCCTGATGGGCCCTCCTCAGAGAATCAATGCAAACATTACAGAACTGGCTGAGGGCCGATTATGAAAGTGCGTCTGCCTAGGTTGAAATCTAGCTAAGAAGTGAACGAGGCACACTCCAGTTCCGTCGAGCTGCACAGTCCGCTAGAGTGCGCTGTGCTCGGCAGACGACGGGCTGCCAACCTTGTGGTGGCGCGGCGTTGTAGTAGTATCTGTGGCAATGATACTACAGAAAATTCGTGCAGTGACAAACTTTAATCAGACCTTTCGCTTCGTTGGACAGTTTTGATTAGAAAAAACTTTAATTATTCCACAAGGCACATTAACAAAAAATACTCGATTAATACAAAACTCTGCTCCAGTGCTACTGGCGCGCTCAGGGCAGGCTGCGACCTCTCCTGATGCGGCTCCTCTCTATACCATTCAACGTCCGACAACTACCAACAACTGCTTGCTCGCTACAACTCGCGATAATAATATATCAGACTCAAACTGTGTATGCACACAACGGCAGAATTAGTGGTCAACTCTTTCAGCAACAGAAAAAAAAAGTATGGACGTCCAACTTACCGGGTGGATGAAGAATAACAGTCAAGTGAAGCTTCGTGAGCTCCTCCCTGGAGCGTAGACGTAACGTTGTCGTGGTGAAACAGAAGTTTCTCTACACTTTCATGGCGACGAACACACTGAAACCACAAGCCATTTTATATTGTGGGCATCCGCAGGTGTTTAAAGGCATGATTTTAGGATGAATTCCGGTAATAGTTGGTTTACTTTGAATTTAAATAAACTGGACGCAAGAGCTATGCATACACAAGATATGCCCCACCGCGCAAAGGTTACGACTGAACTGTACGAGAAGTAGAATGGTTAGTACAGAACTTAACAAGTTTATCGATGACGTACAGGGGTACGTCGCTTGCTTACTGGAACCCTACATGCGTGACGATAAAATACCATTTCTCCTAACACAACAGATAACAATAAAAGGGGTAAAGGACGCCAAAGCAGCAATCGTGGTAACAAACACACGAATTACAGTGACAAAAATAACACAACTACGTACTGAACACTTTGTAACAGGAGAAATCACACTGGGAAGGGAATATCGGGTACGCACATCGTCATACACACAGTACCCATATGACATTAAACCGTTTGCAAACTCAGGGCAATAGCACGTTTCTACAGGGGCAAAAGACTACTGACTTTAACGCATGCTCAGCACTCTGGCATCCCGATACCAGAGATCAAAGCAGAAGTAATAACGGACATCATAAATCAGTGCCGCCCTTTTGTGCTCAACAAGGCAGGGAAAGCCCTGACATACTGTGGAAATACCGGAGGTATCACTAATATAGATATTTCGCTAGCAAATGGAACTTCTGAAGCATATGTCATTGCCTGGCAACTTCACAGAATAACACACAGCGACCACAATGCAATAAAGATATACGCTACCATACATATAAACACAAACACATTCGCTCAAAAACAGCTGCGATTGATACTGGCAGACACTAAGAGATACTACAGAAGAATTCAACTTGCACACTATCCGAGAAAGTATTGATTACCAAACGCGCAAGTAGTTGGGAAAGGGGAAGGGGGTGTCATGCCACATTGCGGTTTGCATACATTCAGGGGCAAGCACACATTCAGGATCCCACCCATTGTTATATCTGATTTATGAACCCCTAGGTGTTGATTTATGACTTTCTGGGATAGTTCATAATTCTGAGAAAGCCCCACCCTTCACCCAACCGTTCCCCTCCTCCCCAACTCCTCTGGGAAATCCCCAAACCTGTCTCCTAATATCGCCAATAGAAGCACACTTTTGGTATCAAATTAATTGACTAATTAATTAAATTGTCAATTAATTACTCCTCCCCCTCCTGGGCAATTCCCCAACCCCCCCTCACCCCACATCCCCTACCCTTCTACATCCGGAAAATGGCGGCAAAAGACTTAATCTGTGATGAGCCACTGGAGAGGAAGGACATAGGGTAGTTCAGTTTCTTTAATTTGGGTGCCACCCTGCTAGAAATTGTCAGGGATAGCTCAGTCCCTCTCTTCTCCCTCATCCAGGAGAAATGACGAGAAATGCTGAGTCTGTGCTAAGATACTGGACTGGAATGTGCAAGTGTTACCTTGTCCAACAA
Source organism: Schistocerca serialis cubense (assembly GCF_023864345.2). NCBI lineage: Eukaryota > Metazoa > Arthropoda > Insecta > Orthoptera > Acrididae > Schistocerca > Schistocerca serialis. Next base: position 753,072,279 of record NC_064639.1, on the reverse strand, counting down.
GTACATTCCTTAATTATGTAATTACACTGATGCAGATTGGAGTATTGTGCTTTTGGAAAATGTCGTGTGTGTGCTGACAATGACATGCAGGGATCGACTGCATAGTGCACAACGCCACCACCAGAGGACGTCGTCCCTCCCCATACCCCCGACACCACCCCTCGACCCCTCCGTCCACGCCACTCCCAAAAGATACTGGGGCGAAAAATCACTGAGCTGGTGGATTGCAACGAACAGGTGAAAGGTGACAGGTGAGAGGAGGGGACGTAATGATAAATTAAAATCAATATATTGTTTATTTATAGAATTCAATTCACAGGGGCTAGATACCTTTATTTGGTGGAAACAGCTCATCATTCTCTGCTCTTTCTTTAATTTTGGAAGATGCACGTCTTGTAAAAAACATCTAAAATAAAAAAATAAATGCGTAAATAGGTCGCTATTTTCCGACTGCTCAAGGAATACTGCCAACTGAAACACTCACCACATGTAATTACACTGTTACAGTTCTCGTTAAGTATCGCTGGCGAAAAAACAACTTTCTGATTGCACACAATTGCTTCTTCGTGCAGTCGTCCGCGGAGTACTGGTGAGGACATGGTCGCGGCCATATGCCCGATGAACACCAGGCAGTGACTGCAGGAGTGGTGGGCCGCCGCCGGTAGTAGCCCCTGGTCGCCTGCTACTTAATTCCTGAACAAAGCATCGGGTGCCAGCGCCCCTTTGACAACAGACTCACTCCGTGTTTTGCTCCCAAACACACACATTCCACACCAGATCAGTGGAAGCAGCTGCTCTACGTGCTCGCCCTGCTGTGCAGATACTGACCAAGTTAGTTCACAATACCACTGCCAGAGGACGCTGGGAAAAGCAGTCTCCCCACTCCACCTCCCTCCAGACTCCTCCTCCCCTTCCCAAGCCTCTTCGATTACTTCCTGTCAGACAAGGCATCAAGTGGCGGCAACTCTTTGATACTGGTACCTGCAAAAGTTCCTGTCAAAACACATGCTCTCTCTCTCTCTCTCTCTCTCTGTCTCTCTCTCTCTCTCTCTCTCTCTCGCCCCCCTCCTTTCTTTGTCTGCCTCTGTTTCTCTTTCTCTCTCTCTCCCTCTCTCTCTCTCTCTCTCTCTCTCTCTCTCTCTCTCTCTCTCTCTCTCAATTGACTGCTTCCTGTTTTCGTGTCAACCAGCATCTCCAAATACACAGATGGAGGTTTTCGTCTTTCCTCAAAATACTGTGTGCCTACCGGTTAATGCTGCGGACAAAAGGAGAGCTGAAGCAGTTTTTAAATCAGAAATAAAGGGAAATAGTCCATTTGCTTTATCCTATTAAGTGAATTTTTTTAATAGTTTACAGGAGTCAAATAAATCACTTGAAACACTACCACCACCTTACCATGATTCTTCTTTGTAATAAAACATATTTTCAGCGTTTGAAAATCAATCAGACATCTTCAAAATCAGGTAATTAAATTCCCGCCACAAATGCATCGAAGGGCTAAATATCGATGACGTTTGACAACATAAGCACCTGTGTGGCGGCGGCGCCGTCTGTTACGAAACCCTGAATACTATTTTTGCAGTTAGCCAGAAAGCGATGGCGAACATACTGACAAAAATTTTCAGTCTGCAAGTCCACATTCTTCTTTTGTTCACAGAAAAAAATCTTTCTGCTCTCTATTTACTCACAGGGATCACAACTATGATCACAAATGAAAGTTTTGAGCTCATATTTGATAAAATTTCACACTCACAACATAGTAATTAATATTCCTGATATTAATAATGATGATGTCTCTATCATAAACAGCACTATGACCAGTTCAGTGGCGACCTGTACGGTAACTTCCCATTAAATGATCTTTCGCCCTGACTTCCAATAATCAAAATTAGTTGTTCGCCAGAAAAGTGGAAAATTATGTCACTAATTGCCACGCGGTTTTGGTAACGTTACGCGCGCCCCACAAACAGTTACTTCCCCGAAATCTAAGCGATCCTCGCGAGTTCACTTCCTATTTGTATTGAAAACATGCATTTAGCAACAGACTGGCTTCGGCGTCATCCGAGGCAGTGTCTAAGCCACTGTTTGACTTATGTGGACACAGTGATAGCCCGGTGCGAAGTGTCTGTTTTAAAAAATATAAACGATCCAGGACGATGTACAGTCCTCGCGAGTTCTCTTTCTACTCTTACCAAACACGCGTTTAGTACCAGCGTGGTTGTGATGTCACCCGACGCAGGACGTAAGCCGGCGTTTGACTGACGCGGACTGCCTCTCGGGCTGTATTAATATATGGTCGCAGCGCACGGCCGAAGAGAACACCTACCATCATTCGCTCTATGGCCAGGTAGCAGCCTGTAAATAGCAGCTTTCTTGGACAAATATTATTTTATAACACCATCATGAATCAATATAGGATCTTCGTAATATTTTTATGAATGGGGTTAAGTTAGTTTTAATCACAGATAAAGTTTTAGCTCGTCTTCGTTTAAATCTTGTAGTCGGAAACGTTTAGAACGGAACTGACATTGTAAGTAGGCTGTTTATGTATTCTTATTGGCAACGTTACATAGCGCTCTGTGTGAGAATCACTGGCTGTGCTGTGTGCAGTCTGTGGCTGGTTTGCATTGTTGTCTGCCATTGTAGTGTTGAGCAGCGGCAGCTGGATGTGAACAGCGCGTAGCGTTGCGCAGTTGGAGGTGAGCCGCCAGCAGTGGTGGATGTGGGGAGAGAGATGGCGGAGTTTTGCAATTTGTCATGAACTGCTACTTATATTATGACTATTAAGGTAAATACATTGTTTGTTCTCTATTAATATCTTTCATTTGCTAACTATCCCTATCAGCAGTTAGTGCCTTCCGTAGTTTGAATCTTTTACTTAGCTGGCAGTAGTGGCGCTCGCTGTACTGCAGTAGTTCGAGTAATGAAGATTTTTGTGAGGTAAGTGATTTCTAAAAGGTATAGTTTAATGTTACTCAGGGCCATTCTTTTGCAGGGATTTTTGAAAGTCAGATTGCGTTGCGCTAAAAATATTGTGTGTCAGGTTAAGCACAGTCATGTATAAATTGTTCTAAGGGGACGTTTCATATGGCGACCCTTACCCGAGGATACCTCACTGGAATCTTCTGATTTTTTTCTTGTAGTTTGTGTAATTAGTGTAGCTTTTGTTTATTGCTAGCACGTAATTATAGAGAGAGTTTCCATTGTAGTTGTAGTTTTTCATTGTTGTACAGTAAACCAGTTGTGGCATGCATGTAAATTTGCACCAAGTATTTCGCAGCTGCGCTTGCGATTAAGTAGACATTATATCCATTGCTATGTTATTTTATTTTGCTCTTCAAATTGTGCTTTTCTGTGTTATCGTGTGAAATATTGTGACAATAATGGCGTGTGAAAAACGTAATACTAGGCTTCAAAGTAAAGTGAGAAATGACAGTGAAAACGAAAGCAGTGTGTTAGCGTCACCGAGTAATGAATTAACTGATGTTCAAAGTAGTAATTTGGTAATTGTGCATAGGGAAATGGAGCGGGCTGCAAACAATGGTGTACACAGTGAAACAATTAGTGAACAGGGAAGCATTATCGATCGATCGGTCGGCAACAGCTCGCCTCAGGAATCCGAAATGACAGGAAACAATCTCGCAAATACTGTAGTTTCAGGTTTTTGGTCCTCACCGTCTTCTCAAATAAGTCAAGACACATTCTCTGTTTGTCAAAATGTGAATGTTGCCGGTGCAAATGCACTGCCGAAAAGCATAGAGGAACAGATTCCAGACACTAATACATTATTATTGCAATTAATGCAACAAATGAAACAAAATCAGAGACAAACACAGCTACAGTTAGACACAATGGAACAAAATCTTCAAAAGTTAGACATAATGGAACAAAATCTTCAAAAGTTAGACACAATGGAACAAAATCAGAGACAAACACAGCAAAAGCTTCAAAAGTTAGACACAGTGGAACAAAATCTTAAAAAGTTAGACACCACGCTTGAACACACACGTGAAGATTTAACTACTGAGTTACATAACATCGAATCGAAATGTCAAAAAGTCTGTAATGACGTAAAAACACAAATTTGTGAGCATTTCCAACCCATTTTTTCGCGTCATGAAAATGCATTACAGAATCAAGAAGCAGCCATAAAAGAACTGCAAACTATTGTTCATGAAAATCACGACACCTTGCAAGCTAAAATTGACTCAGTTGCATCTACCGATTCGGTTACGCAACTTGCAAAAACTCAAGGAAACTTAAAGGACACAGTGTATTCGATTTCAACACAAATGGACACTCTGAAACTTGGTTCATAAAAACACACTGAGGAAATGTGTTCACTATCGGAGAAAGTAGCCGATCTTTCGGATCAGGTCACTAATTTATCTATGAAGGTAGATGATAATCTGAATGACACAGAAGAGTGCAAACAAATTAGGAAATTCAAACAAAATCAGAATCAAATTAATACGCAACACCAAAGAGAAATCCGGGAAGTACAAGATCAGCTGACACAGGTAATACAAGAATTACGTATTTCAGAGGACACTCGCGACCCAATACGGGAAGAGGGACATACAAATACGGAACAGCCACAAAATAATAACACAGCGCATTTCGGAAATTATGAAAGAAATTGGCAAGGTGCACCGAATTTTGAAATGGAACCGCCGAAACGACGTAACAATGACCAATATGCGACTCGCCGACATGATGACTTTGACTATAAGCTGTTCATTACTACACGTAAATTCAAAACATTTAAGAATTCTGGCAACGACATTCATCCACAAGCGTGGCTCCATCAATTCTCTCATTGTTTTCCTCCCAACTGGTCATTAGAGCACAGATTAGAATTTATGTGTGGCTACTTAGAGAATGAACCAGCTGTAAGAATGCGATCGGTCATTCACGATTGCCACAGTGAAGGAGAGTTTTACCATGCCTTCCTCTCAGCATATTGGTCTCAAGCTACACAAGACCGAATAAAACATAGCATCATGATGATGAAACACTTTGAACAATCTGAATTTTCCAGTCTTGTCAAATATTTTGAAGACATGTTGCATAAGAATCAATATCTTTCAAACCCATACAGCCCGTCAGAACTCATCAGCATTTGCTTAATCAAATTGCCTGAACATTTACGACATATTATTTTGGCAGGACGTTGCAAAGACGACATTGAAGCTTTTCAGGGACTCTTACAAGAATTAGAAATCGACACAGACAGTCACGGGATGCGAAAACAGGAAAACAATCACTACAGGTCACATCCGTCACAATTTCGTGACGACAGAAACAATAACTGGACACGACAGGTCTATTCTTACAACGCAAA